>NC_053027.1:377133485-377409142 GCF_003073215.2 Triticum urartu | reverse complement strand
CAATATAACTATCACATAAAGCACTATTTTCATGATGCACAAGCATATAATTTTTACTACTCTCCACATAAGCAAACTTCTTCTCATGAATAGTAGTGGGAGCAAACTCAACAAAATAACTATCGTGTGAGGCATAATCCAATTGAAAACTAAAATCATGATGACAAGTTTCATGGTTATCATTATTATTAATAGCATACAAGTCATCACAATAATCATCATAGATAGCAACTTTGTTCTCATAATCAATTGGAACCTCTTCCGAAATAGTGGATTCATCACAAAATAAAGTCATGACCTCTCCAAATCCACTTTCATCAATATAATCATCATAAATAGGAGGCATGCTTTCATCATAATAAATTTGCTCATCAAAACTTGGGGGACAAAAAATATCATCTTCATCAAACATAGCTTCCCCAAGCTTCTAGCTTTGCATATCATTAGCATCATGGATATTCAAGGAATTCATACTAACAACATTGCAATCATGCTCATCATTCAAATATTTAGTGCCAAACATTTTAATGCATTCTTCTTCGAACACTTTGGCACAATTTTCCTTTCCATCATACTCACGAAAGATATTAAAAAGATGAAGTGTATGAGACAAACTCCATTCCATATTTTTTTGTAGTTTTCTTTTATAAACTAGACTAGTGCTAAAACAAGAAACAAAAAGATTCGATTGCAAGATCTAAAGATATACCTTCAAGCGCTAACCTCCCCGGCAACGGTGCCAGAAAAGAGCTTGATGTCTACTACACAACCTTCTTCTTGTAGACGTTGTTGGGCCTCCAAGTGCAGAGGTTTGTAGGACAGTAGAAAATTTCACTCAAGTGGATGACCTAAGGTTTATCAATCCGTGGGAGGCGTAGGATGAAGATGGTCTCTCTCAAGCAACCCACGCAATACAATGGTAAATTGTATAGGTGCACTAGTTCGGCGAAGAGATGGTGATACAAGTGGTATATGGAGAGTAGATAATGGTTTTTGTAATCTGAAAATATAAAAACAGCGAGGTAACTAATGGTAAAAGTGAGCGTAAACGGTATTGCAATGCGTTGAAACAAGGCCTATGGTTCATACTTTCACTAGTGCAAGTTCCCTCAACAATAATAACATAATTGGATCACATAACTATCCCTCAACATGCAACAAAGAGTCACTCCAAAGTCACTAATAGCGGAGAGCAAACAATGAGATTATGGTAGGGTACGAAACCACCTCAAAGTTATTCTTTCTGATCGATCTATTCAAGAGTCCGTAGTAAAATAACATGAAGCTATTCTTTCCGTTCAATCTATCATAGAGTTCGTACTAGAATAACACCTTAAGACACAAATCAACCAAAACCCTAATGTCACCTAGATACTCCAATGTCACCTCAAGTATCCGTGGGTATGATTATACGATATGCATCACACAATCTCAGATTCATCTATTCAAACCAACACAAAGTACTTCAAAGAGTGCCCCAAAGTTTCTACCAGAGAGTCAAGACGAAAACGTGTGCCAACCCCTATGCATAGGTTCATGGGCGGAACCCGCAAGTTGATCACCAAAACATACATCAAGTGGATCAATAGAATACCCCATTGTCACCACGGGTATCCAACGCAAGACATACATCAAGTGTTCTCAAATCCTTAAAGACTCAATCCGATAAGATAACTTCAAAGGAAAAACTCAATTCATTGCAAGAGAGTAGAGGGGGAGAAACATCATAAGATCCAACTATAATAGCAAAGCTCGCGATACATCAAGATCGTACCACCTCAAGAACACGAGAGAGAGAGAGAGAGATATCAAACACCTAGCTACTGGTACATACCCTCAGCCCCGAGGGAGAACTACTCCCTCCTCGTCATGGAGAGCACCGGGATGATGAAGATGGCCACCGGAGAGGGATTCCCCCTCCGGCAGGGTGCCGGAACTCGTCTAGATTGGCTTACGGTGGCTACGAAGGCTTCTGGCGGTGGAACTCCCGATCTATTATGCTCCCCAAAGTTTTTAGGGTATATGGGTATATATGGGAGGAAGAAGTACATCAGTGGACCTCTGGGCTGTCCACGAGGCAGGGGGGCGCGCCCAGGGGGGTGGGGGCGCCCCCACCCTCGTGGGCAGCCCGAGACTCTCCTGGTCCAACTCCGATACTCCGTGGGCTTCTTTTGGTCCAAAAATAAGTTCCGTGAAGTTTCAGGTCAATTGGACTCCGTTTGATTTTCCTTTTCTGCGATACTCTAAAACAAGGAAAAAACAGAAACTGGCACTGGGCTCTGGGTTAATAGGTTAGTCCCAAAAATAATATAAAAGTGTATAATAAAGCCCATAAACACCCAAAACAGATAATATAATAGCATGGAACAATCAAAAATTATAGATACATTGGAGACATATCATAGGCATGTTTTCCCCTCAGATCTGATAATTTTGGAGTCGCAAGGTTTGGATGTGATTCTGGGTATGGATTGGCTATCGATGTATGGAGGAAACATTGATGGCGCCAGTAAGTCGATTTTCCTCACCACCCCAGAAGGAAGAAGGATCAAGTATGTATCCCGACATGTGCCGATTAGGACTCAAGTAAATTCCTTATCAGGAGTTGTACAGGAGGAAGTACCAGTGGTGATGGATTTCCCGGATGTATTTCCAGAAGAGTTGCCAGGCATGCCAACGGATAGAGACATTGAGTTTTTGATTGAGCTTTTGCTAGGCAAAGGGCCAATATCTAAGAGACCGTACAGGATGCCCGCACAGGATTTAGAGGAAATTAAGAAGCAGATTAAGGAGTTACTGGATAAAGGATATATTTTCCCAAGCTCGTCACCTTGGGGATCACCAGTACTTCTAGTGGAGAAGAAGGATGGATCGTTGAGGATGGTTGTTGATTATCGAGGATTGAATGAGGTGACGATCAAGAACAAGTACCCACTGCCAATGATCAATGATTTGTTTGATCAGCTGCAAGGAGCTAAGGTGTTTTCCAAGATCGATCTGCAATTAGGGTACCACCAGCTGAAGATTCGAGAGTAGGACATACCTAAGACAGCTTTTACCACGAGGTACGGGCTATATGAGTATACCGTTATGTCATTTGGCCTGACTAACACACCTGCCTATTTCATGAACATGATGAACAAGGTGTTTATGGAGTTTTTGGATAAGTTCGTTGTGGTGTTCAATGATGATATTCTGGTCTACTCAAAGAGTGAAGAGGAGCACAAAGAGCATTTGTGATTAGTACTTGGGAAGCTCGGAGAACATCAGCTATACTCCAAGTTCAGCAAGTGTGAGTTTTGGTTGAAGGAAGTTGGATTCCTTGGACATGTTATCTCCGGAGAAGGAATAGCGGTAGACCCCGCCAAAGTCGTCACTATGAAAAATTGGGAGGCACCCACGTCAGTTGGAGAGATCCGGAGTTTTCTTGGACTCGCAGGATACTACCGGAGGTTTATTGAGAATTTCTCGAAGATTGCAAAGCCTATGATGGAGTTGTTAAAAAGGACACCAAGTTCAAATGGACTGAGGAATGTGAGGCCAGTTTTCAGGAGTTGAAGAAACGCTTGGTTACATCACCAGTGTTGATCCTGCCAGATCAACGCAAGGATTATGAAGTGTATTGTGACGCTTCTTGTCGAGGACTTGGAGTAGTGCTTATGCGGGAAGGAAGAGTTGTTTCATATGCCTCATGACAGCTTAAACCCCATGAGTTAAATTATGCTACGCATGATTTGGAGTTAGCAGACGTAGTGCATGCATTGAAGACTTGGAGACATTTTCTCATCGGAAACCATTCTGAGGTATACACGGATCACAAGAGTTTGAAGTATATCTTCACGCAGAAGGAGTTCAATCTCAGGCAGAGGAGATGGTTGGAGCTCATTAAATATTATGATATGAAGTTGCATTATCATCTCAGAAAGGCTAACGTAGTAGCCGATGCGTTGAGCCGCAAGAGTCATGTTAATACACTCATGACCGGAGAGTTACCCAATGAGTTAGCAGAGAATCTTCGCGAGCTATGTTTGGAGATAGTTCCGAGAGGTTATGTAGAAGCATTGGAGATTCAGTCTACTTTGATGGATAAGATCAGAGAAGCTCAGAAGACGGACAAGGAGATTGCTGAGATAAAGGAAAGGATGAGCAAATGTAGCGACTAGATCTCAAACAGGCTGATCTCTGTGCTTAGGTGTCATCCCTGGATCAGTAATGCTGACACCACACAGTACTTGAAGGATTTATAACAGAGTAGCAATCACACACTTATTACATCGAGTGTCTCAATAGAGAACTTACTACAATAAATATGGCTTAAGGCCATCTAATAACGATAACAGCGGAAGGCTTGGAAGAAAAGTGAGTCCATCAACTCCAACGGCATCACTGAGTATAGAACCACGACCTAAAAACTCCTTAATCGTCGTCTGAAAAGTCTGCAACATTAACGTTGCAGCCTGAAACGGGTCAGCACATGGAATATGCTGGCAAGGTAACACATAGAGAATAATGGAATGAAACAGCTATTCTATATGCATATTTGGCTGGTGGAAAGCTCTATGGTTACGGTTATGCGTAAAACCAATTTTTCCGTACTGCAAAGGAATACATTTTATTTAACTATCATGGTAGTTGTTAAACATTGAGAATGGTTGACAGCATTCTGAATCCCAATTACGCATCATCATTAAACAAAACCCAACAAAATTAAATTAGAGAGTAACATGTTGAGATTCACATGATAATCCAGGTACTAGATACTCAAGTTGTCCATAACCGGGGACATGACTAACCATGATTAGTTTATACACTCTGCAGAGGTTTGCACACTTTTCCCCACAAGACTCGATCGCCTCCGTTTGGTTTCTCGCACTACATGGTGTTTGAGAAGACGGATGACCGAGAAATAGTCTTTCAGAAGCGCTAGCACCTTACGATGGACAGACCGTTACACCTACTTTCCCCTACATCTGCTAGTCTACCCTGTAAGAGTTCGCACGACTTAATCAACTATGCTAGAGCCCATAATAGCTTGTGGCTGCACACGGAAGTTTCTAGTATGAAAAATCTCATGATCCCTTTGGGCCTGGGTGGTGGTCCATAAAGAAAAACAGGCAATCCTGGAATACCCAGGTACCTCAATCCACCCAGATGTGTGTTTAAGTTGCCACCTTAGATAAACCATTAATTTAACAAACTCACATCTGTCATGGATATCTCTCACCCAATCCACGTCTACTAGCATAGCATGGCATAATAGGCAAACGTAGAAGTAACTCCCAAAGGTTTGATAATATAACAGGTAATAGGTACTACCTCAACTACTTCCCGAACCCACAATTTAATTAGATCCTAATCATGCAATGTTTGAGGATTGATCTAATGCAATAAAACTGGGTAGTAGGAGGTATGATCAAAGTGCTACTTGCCTTGCTGATGATCCGCGAAACCTAGAGATTCGAAGTAACAGGCGGCGCACTCCGGGTATTCTATCGCAGAAAAACAAACAAGCATACAATAAGTATTCATCTAATGCACAGGTGAAACTCAAATAAAAGAGCTAACCAGAAGGTTCAACTTAAGAACTCCGGTTTGCAAAAAGAATCAAATCAAACGAAGCAACGAAAGTCAAACGGCAAAAGAAACAGGCTTCGTTTACTATTTTGGATCTAGGGCAATTTTTACAATGGAAAAAACTTGTTTAAGTTGGTTAAACGGATAGAGGGTTTCGAGACGAAACTCCAGGCGCTTGAATCGCCTGATTCCGATAAACGAGCGAAACGTTATACTAAAACGAAAATCGGATCAAAAATCGCGATCAGAAAAATCGCGGATTTAACCCGAGAAAAAGAAAAACGACGAACGTTCGCTAGAACGAACGAACGGACGAACGCTCGCTATTTAAATAAATCGGAAAAACCGATCTATTTTAAAAAACCGATACTAAAAAATGAGCAAAACCGTCGGAAAAACCGAACAGTTTTTTGAAAAAAACGGCGTCTATAAAAAAAAATCTACCCGGCAACTCCGGCGAAGTTCCGGCGGCGGCGGCGGGGCTCCGGCGGTCGGCGGCGGCGGCAGCGCAGGGCGGCGGCGCTAGGGCGGGGCTGGGGCGCTAGGGTTTTGGGGAGGCTCCGGGCTGGGCTCCCCGGCTTATAAAGCCCGATCGGGCCTAGTGTCCAGGTCGGACACGGCCCGTAGGTCGGTGGCGTTTTTTTTGAATTAATTCTACGCAGAAAAACAAATAAAAGAAATACTAAACGGACTCCAAAAATCCCGAAATAAATTTTCCCGGGCTTCTAAAATCAAGCCGCACAAGGTGAACATTTATTTGGGGCCTAAATGCAAATTTGAAAAACGCACATTTTTCCTAAATTCAAATAAAATAATGAAAAACTCTGAAATAAAATCTTATTTGATTTTATTATTAAATCCTCAATATTTCTTTATTTTGGGAAAGTCATTTTATTCCCTCTCTCATATTTTTGTAATAGGAATAGTTGATGATAAAATAATTAAAATCAAATGATCCTATTCTCAAAATTTGAGAAAACTCAAATATGAAAATAACGAAATCCCCAACTCTCTCCGTGGTTCCTTGAGTTGCGTAGAATTTCTAGGATCAAAACCAAAAGCAAATAAAATATGGTATGCAATGATGATCTAGTGTATAACATTCCAAATTGAAAATTTGGGATGTTACAAACCTACCCCCCTTAAGATGAATCTCGCCCTCGAGATTTGGGTTGGCTAGAAAAGAGGTGAGGGTGGTCCTTGAGAAAATCTTCCTCTTGCTCCCAGGTGGCTTAATCCTCCGTGTGGTGGCTCCACTGAACCTTACAAAACTTGATAACCTTGCTGCGGGTGACTTGGCTGGCAAACTCGAGAATCTTAACTGGTTTCTCCTCATAGGTCAAATCACTGTCCAACTGAATTGCTTCCAATGGCACTGTGTCTCTCAAGGGTATGTCAGCCATCTCCGCGTGGCACTTCTTCAACTGGGAAACGTGGAACACATCATGAACTCCTGACAATCCTTCGGGCAATTCCAACTTGTAGGCCACTTCTCCCATATGTTCCAATACTCGGTATGGTCCTACAAATCGTGGCGCTAACTTTCCCTTAACACCGAAGCGCTTTGTTCCCCGAAGTGGGGATACTCGAAGATAAACTCCGTCTCCGACTTCGTAAACTGTCTCCTTGCGTTTAGAATCTGCATAACTCTTCTGCCTGGATTGGGCTACCTTGAGCCTATCGCGAATCAATTTCACTTTCTGTTCAGACTCCTTAATCAGATCCGGTCCAAACAACTGGCGGTCTCCAAATTCATCCCATGACAACGGTGTCCTGCACCTCCTTCCGTACAAGGCTTTGAAAGGGGCCATCTTTAAACTGGATTGATAGCTGTTGTTGTAAGAGAATTCTGCATATGGCAAATTGTCGTCCCAACTAGATCCATAATCTAGCGCACAAGCTCTCAGCATGTCCTCCAAAATCTGATTGACTCTCTCGGTCTGTCCATCTGTCTATGGATGAACAGCTGTGCTGAACTCTAGCCTGGTACCCAAAGTTTCGTTAAACTGATTCCAGAACTTTGAGGTAAACTGGGTTCCTCTATCTGATACTATACTCCTCGGAACTCCATGTAAGCATACAATCCTGGTCATGTATATCGTTGCCAACTTAGCACTGGTGTAAGTGGTCTTTACCGGGATGAAATGAGATACTTTCGTCAACCGATCAACTACAACCCCAAATCGAGTCATAGCCGGAATGAGTCCTGGGTAATCCCGTGATAAAATCCATAACTAACTTATCCCACTTGCATTTGGGTATCGGCAATGGTTGTAGCAATCCTGCTGGCTTCTGATGCTCTGCCTTTACTCTCCGACATACATCACAAACTACTACATACTCCGCAATATCCTTCTTCATTCCGGTCCACCAGAAAATATCCTTCAAATCCAAATACATCTTGGTATTTCCTGGGTGAATCGAATATGGTGAATCGTGTGCCTCTTGCAGAATCAACTTCCTGATTTCCGGGTCATTGGGCACATAAACACGGTCTTCAAACCATAGGGTGTCGTGCTCATCCTCACAAAATCCTTTAGCCTTTCCTTCGCTCATTTTCTCCTTTATAGAGGAAATCTCCTTGTCAGTCTTCTGAGCTTCTCTGATTCTATCCATCAAAGTTGACTGGATCTCCAATGCTGCTACATAGCCTCTCGAAACTATTTCCAAACATAGCTCATGAAGATCCTCGGCTAACTCCTTTGGTATTTCTCCCGTCATTAGTGTATTGACATGGCTCTTACGGCTCAATGCGTCAGCTACTACATTAGCCTTTCCGGGATGGTAATGCAATCTCATATCATTATCCTTGATGAGCTCCAACCATCTCCTTTGTCTGAGGTTTAACTCCTTCTGCGTGAAAATGTATTTCAAACTCTTGTGATCCATGTACACCTCACAATGATTTCCAATGAGGAAATGTCTCCATGTTTTCAATACATGCACTACGGCTGCTAACTCCGAATCATGCGTAGCATAATTCAATTCGTGGGGTTTCAGTTGTCGTGAGGCATATGAAACAACTCTTCCTTCCTGCATAAGCACTGCTCCAAGTCCTCGTCGTGAAGCATCGCAATACACCTCATAGTCCTTGGTCTGGTCTGGCAAAATCAACACTGGTGAAGTAACCAAGCATTTATTCAACTCCTAGAAACTAGCCTCACACACCTCAGTCCATATGAACTTGGTATCCTTCTTCAACAACTCCGTCATAGGCTTCGCAATCTTTGGAAATTCTCAATAAACCTCCGGTAGTATCCTGTGAGTCTAAGAAAACTCCGGATCTCTCCAACTGTTGTTGGTGCTTCCCACTTGGTCACGGTATCAACTTTAGTGGGATCTACTGCTATACCTTCTCCGGATATAACGTGTCCGAGAAATCCAACTTCTTTCAACCAAAACTCACATTTGCTAAACTTGGCATATAATTGATGTTCTCTGAGCTTCTCAAGTACCAAACGCAAATGTTCCTTATGATCCTCTTCATTCTTCGAGTAAACCAGAATATCATCAATGAACACCACGACGAACTTATCCAAAAATTCCATAAACACTTTGTTCATCATGTTCATAAAATAGGCAGGTGCGTTAGTCAGACCAAATGACATAACGGTATACTCGTACAGCCCATACCTGGTGGTAAAAGCCGTCTTAGGTATATCTTGTTCTCGAATCTTCAACTGGTGGTATCCTGATCGCAGATCGATCTTGGAAAATACCTTAGCTCCTTGCAATCGATCAAACAGATCATTGATCATTGGTAGTGGGTACTTGTTCTTGATCGTTACTTCATTCAACCCACGATAGTCAACAACCATCCTTAACGATCCATCCTTCTTCTCCACTAGAAGTACTGGCGATCCCCAAGGTGATGAACTTGGGCGAATATATCCTTTATCCAGTAACTCCTTAATTTGCTTCTTAATCTCCACCAAATCCTTTGCAGGCATCCTGTATGGTCTCTTCGATATTGGCCCTGTGCCTGGCAATAGCTCAATCAAAAACTCAATATCTCTATCCGGTGGCATGCCTGGCAACTCTTCTAGAAATACTTCAGGGAAATCCTTCACTACTGGTACTTCCTCCTGCACAACTCCTGTTAAACAATTTACTTGAGTCCTCTTCGGCACATGCCGGGATACATACTTGATCCTTCTCCCTTCTAGGGTGGTAAGAAAAATCGACTTACTGGCGCAATCGATGTTTCCTCCATACATCGACAGCCAATCCATACCCAGAATTACATCCAATCCTTGTGATTCCAAAATGATTAAATCCGAGGGAAATGCATTCCTACCAATACTCAATGGCACTTGAAAACATCCTTGACTGGCCATATACTCCGCTCCTGGTGAGCTTACTAGCATAGGTGTTCTAAGAACCTTAGTGGGCAGGTTATACTTATCCACAAATCCCCTTGATATTTATGAATGCGATGCACCAGTATCAAAAGAATGAGTGCAGTAAATGACTTAACCAAAAACTTACCGATTACGGCATCTGGCTGCTCTTCAACCTCCTCCACGTTAACGTGGTTCACCTGTCCCCTGTTGAAAGGGTTCGGCTTCTTCCCAGAGCTTCCATTGCCATTCTGGCCTTCAGGACATTCATTGGCATAATGTCCGGTCTTCTGACACTTAAAGCAAGTGACTTGGCTCAGGTCTTTCTTGGCTGGGGTTGATGGGTTGGTACGGTTCTGGCCGTTGCTTCCTCCATTGCCATTACCATTCTTGGTGTCGTTGTGATTGTGCGAGCTACCTCCTCCATGGGTATGCTGAAAATGTCCTCCCGATCTAGGGGTAAAACGTGGTTTCTGCTGAGCTCCAGAATTGTACTTCCCTTGTCCATATTTCCTCTTGCGGTTCTCAATTTGCTGCTGCTTGCCTTCAATCATAAGAGCATGGTCTACCAACTCCTGGTAGTTGTTGAAGGTTGCTATCATCAACTGCATGCTCAACTCATCATTCAGTCCTTCTAGAAACTTCTCCTGCTTAGCTGCATCCGTAGCAACATCATCTGGGGAATAACGTGTTAATTTACTAAAGTCCTCCACATACTGGCCAACTGTCCGTCCTCCTTGGTGCAAGTTGTGAAACTCTCACTTCTTCATGGCCATAGCTCCTGCTGAAACATGGGCAGTACGAAAAGCCTACTGAAACTAGTCCCATGTGACGGTGTCGACAGGGAAAGTAGCTGTGAAATTCTCCCACCATGATGTTGCGGGTCCTTCAAGCTGATGTGCGGCAAACTTCACCTTCTCCTCATCTGTGCATCCTGCTGTGGTCAACTCTCTAGCTATCTTGCGGAGCCAATCGTCTGCTACTATCAGCTCGGTGCTACTGGAAAACACCGGCGGATTCAGCCTAAGAAAACGGGCTAAGTGATCAACAGGTGGTGGTGGTGGTGGTGGGTTGTTGTTGTTCCCCTGATTCTAATTCTGGACTAGCAACTGCATCAATGTGTTCTGCTGCTGGATCAACTGAGTGAGCTCCGGTGGAAAGGTAAATCCGGGGTCACGTCTCAGAGGCATCTGAGGGTTTAGAAAAGATGAGATTTAAGAATAGAGGGGGTCTAAAGAGAAAACACTACCCATATGCACATGAGGCAAAAGCAAACAATTCACTTCATTCAATCAAACAAGGGCATACAATCGATCTAACTATCGCAAAAGTGATCAGACTACTATATTTACATGGTGGACTACTACTACTGATGAGGTGGTCTACTAGAAGTATTCTTCAGTTGCAGACTCCATGATATCTGCTCCGGCTTCATCAACATAGTCATCATCGCTATCGTCTGGATCCGAGTCGGTGTCGTCGATGATGATGTAGTCTTTCGGGCGAATCTCCTTGGGTTCTTCGTCTTCATCTACTGGTGTAGGGCCTCCCATAAATATTCCGATCTTCTTGATTAGATCGTCATTCTTCTCCACTAATACTTCGATTTCCTCTTCGTAATCTTCACATGTAGCCTTGAGTGCTTCCTCCAGTTCCTTGATTCTTGTCCTAGCCTTCTTTAGGTCTATCATGTCGGCGCACATCTGGTTCTCCTAACGTTGAATGTGCTGGTTTAACTCCAGGATAAAAGCTGCAATTGATCTATCCTTTCTGGTGCTGATCATCTCCCAGTGCTCATCTCAGCGCCCACAAATCTGGTAGATAGTATCCTTGAGATCATTGCGGTAGACTTCTCCAATGCGTCCCATGGAGATGTGAGCTGCCATGCTCTTCCCTAGACTCCAAGTTGGTGCATCAAAAGAAAACTCTATGGGCTCAGTGACTGGCATGAACGTCCTTCCTGGAAATTGAACTTGAATCGTCCAATGCTCTTCTTCAGGTAAAGTGGCGTTGTAGGTTCCGGTGAAGCTTGGTACTCCTATGTTCAGGTATCTAGTGACTTCCTTCAGGTGACATCCAAAGGGTGTATCTTCATCCGGTTGCGTGAACTTGTTCCTTGCATCCGCCATCCTAAAGAGTAGAAAAAGATGAGAGGTCAGAAGAGAAGAGGATGAATAGTGTTCTAGGTCTATAGCTTAGTGGTTGTGTCCTACAGTCAGCGTGTGCTCTGATACCATCTCTGTAGCGACCAGACCTCAAACAGTCTGATCTCTATGCTCAGGTGTCATCCCTGGATCAGTAATGCTGACACCATACAGTACTTGAAGGATTTATAACAGAGTAGCAATCACACACTTATTATATCGAGTGTCTCAATAGAGAACTTACTACAATAAATATGGCTTAAGGCCATCTAATAACGATAACATCGGAAGGATTGGAAGATAAGTGAGTCCATCAACTCCAACGGCATCACTAAGTATAGAACCACGACCTAAAAACTCCTTAATCATCGTCTGAAAAGTCTGCAAAATTAACGTTGCAGCCCAAAACGGGTCAGCACATGGAATATGCTGGCAAGGTAACACATAGAGAATAATGGAATGAAACAGCTATTCTATATGCATATTTGGCTGGTGGAAAGCTCTATGGTTACGGTTTTGCGTAAAGCCAATTTTTCCCTACTGCAAAGGAATACATTTTATTTAACTATCATGGTAGTTGTTAAACATTGAGAATGGTTGACAGCATTCTCAATCCCAATTAAGCATCATCATTAAACAAAACCCAACAAAATTAAATTAGAGAGTAACATGTTGAGATTCGCATGATAATCCAGGTACTAGATACTCAAGTTGTCCATAACCGGGGACACAGCTAACCATGATTAGTTTATACACTCTGCAGAGGTTTGCGCACTTTTCCCCACAAGACTCGATCGCCTCCGTTTGGTTTCTCGCACTACATGGTGTTTGAGAAGACGGATGACCGAGACATAGTCTTTCAGAAGCGCTAGCACCTTACGATGGATAGACCGTTACACCTACTTTCCCCTACATCTGCTAGTCTATCCTGTAAGAGTTCGCACGACTTAATCAACTATGCTAGAGCCCATAATAGCTTGTGGCTGCACACGGAAGTTTCTAGTATGAAAAATCTCATGATCCCATTGGGCCTGGGTGGCGGTCCATAAAGAAAAACAGGCAATCCTGGAATACCCAGGTACCTCAATCCACCCAGATGTGTGTTTAAGTTGCCACCTTAGATAAACCATTAATTTAACAAACTCACATCTGTCATGGATATCACTCACCCAATCCACGTCTACTAACATAGCATGGCATAATAGGCAAACGTAGAAGTAACTCCCAAAGGTTTGATAATATAACAGGTAATAGGTACTACCTCAACTACTTCCCGAACCCACAATTTAATTAGATCGTAATCATGCAATATTTGAGGATTGATCTAATGCAATAAAACTGGGTAGTAGGAGGTATGATCAAAGTGTTACTTGCCTTGCTGATGATCCGCGAAACCTAGAGATTCGAAGTAACAAGCGGCGCACTCTGGGTATTCTATCGCAGACAAACAAACAAGCATACAATAAGTATTCATCTAATGCACAGGTAAAACGCAAATAAGAGATCTAACCAGAAGGTTCAACATAAGAACTCCGGTTTGCAAAAAGAATCAAATCAAACGAAGCAACGAAAGTCAAACGGCAAAAGAAACAGGCTTCGTTTACTATTCTGGATCTAGGGCAATTTTTACAGTGGCAAAAACTTGTTTAAGTTGGTTAAACGGATAGAGGGTTTCGAAACGAAACTCCAGGCGCTTGAATTGCCTGATTCCAATAAACGAGCGAAAAGTTATACTAAAACAAAAATCGGATAAAAAATCGCGATCAGAAAAAATCGCGGATTTAACCCGAGAAAAAGAAAAACGACGAACGTTCGCTAGAACGAACGAACGGACGAACGCTCGCTATTTAAATAAATCGAAAAAACCGATCTATTTAAAAAAACCAAAACTAAAAAAAGAGCAAAACCGTCAGAAAAACCAAACAGTTTTTCGGAAAAAAACCGGCGTCTACAAAAAAAAAATCTACCCGGCAACTCCGGCGAAGTTCCAGCGGCGGTGGCGAGGCTCCGGCGGTCGGCGGCGGCGCTAGGGCGGGGCTGGGGCACTAGGGTCTTGGGGAGGCTCCGGGTTGGGCTCCCCGGCTTATAAAGCCCGATCGGGCCTAGTGTCCAGGTCGGACACGGCCCGTAGGTCGGTGGCGTTTTTTTTGAATTAATTCCACGTAGAAAAACAAATAAAAGAAATACTAAACGGACTCCAAAAATCACGAAATAAATTTTCTCGGGCTTCTAAAATCAAGACGCACATGGTGAACATTTATTTGGGGCCTAAATGAAATTTTGGAAAATGCACATTTTTCCTAAATTCAAATAAAATAACAAAAAACTCCGAAACAAAATCTTATTTGATTTTATTATTAAATCCTCAATATTTCTTTATTTTGGGAAAGTCATTTTATTCCCTCTCTCATATTTTTGTAATAGGTATAATTGATGGTAAAATAATTAAAATCAAATGATCCTATTCTCAAAATTTGAGAAAACTCAAATATGAAAATAACTAAATCCCCAACTCTCTCCGTGGGTCCTTGAGTTGCGTAGAATTTCTAGGATCAAAACCAAAAGCAAATAAAATATGGTATGCAATGATGATCTAGTGTATAACATTCCAAATTGAAAATTTGGGATGTTACAGCAAAGGAAAGGCTAAAGGATTTCGTGAGGATGAGCACAATACCTTATGGTTCAAGGACCGCGTATATGTACCAAATGATCAGGATATCAGGAAGCTGATTTTGCAGGAGGCCCATGATTTGCCATATTCGATTCACCCAGGAAATACCAAGATGTATCTGGATTTGAAGGATAGATTCTGGTGGACCGGAATGAAGAAGGATATTGCAGAGTATGTAGTAGTTTGTGATGGATGTCAGAGAGTGAAGGCAGAGCATCAGAAGCCAGCAGGATTGCTACAACCATTGCCGATACCTGAATGGAAGTGGGACAAGCTAGGTATGGATTTTATCACGGGATTGCCCAGGACTCGTTCAGGCTTGACTCGATATGAGTTGTAGTCGATCGTTTGATGAAAGTAGCTCATTTCATCCCAGTGAAGACCCCTTACACCAGTGCTAAGTTAGCAAAGATATACATGACCAGGATCGTATGTTTGCATGGAGTTCCGAAGACCATTGTATTAGATAGAGGAACCTAGTTTACCTCAAAGTTTTGGAATCAATTGCATGAAACTTTGGGAACCAGGCTAGAGTTCAGTACAGCTTTTCACCCGCAGACAGATGGACAGACTAAGAGAGTCAATCAGATTTTGGAGGACATGTTGAGAGCTTGTGAGCTAGACTATGGATCTAGTTGGGATGACAATTTGCCTTACACAGAGTTATCTTACAACAACAGCTATCAAGCCAGCTTGAAGATGGCCCCTTTCGAAGCATTGTACGGAAGGAGGTGCAGGACACCGTTGTTGTGGGATGAAGTTGGAGACCGACAGTTGTTTGGACCAGATTTGATTAAAGAGTCTGAAAAGAAGGTTAAGATGATTGATGATAGACTCAAGGTAGCCCAGTCCAGGCAAAAGAGCTATGTGGATTCTAAATGCAAGGGGACAGTTTACGAAGTCGGAGACAGAGTGTATCTTCGTGTATCACCACTTCGAGGAGTGAAGCGCTTTGGAGTTAAGGGAATGTTAGCACCACGTTTTGTGGGACCATAAAAAGTTTTGGAACGTATGGGAGAAGTTGCTTCCAAGTTGGAATTTCCCGAAGGATTGTCAGGAGTTCATGATTTGTTCCACATTTCTCAGTTGAAGAAGTGCCACGCAGAGATGGCTGATATCCGTCTGAGAGATACAGTGCCAGTGGAAGCGATACAGTTGGATAGTGACTTGACCTACGAGGAGAAGCCAGTCAAGATTCTCGAGTTTGCCAGCCGAGTTACACGCAACAAAGTTATCAAGTTCTGTAAAGTTCAGTGGAGCCACCATACCGAAGATGAAGCCACCTGGGAACGAGAGGAAGACCTATGGAAGGATCACCCTCACCTATTTTCTAGCCAACCCGAATCTCGAGGGCGAGATTCATCCTAAGAGGGGTAGGTTTGTAACATCCCAAAATTTCAATTTGGAATGTTATACATTAGATCATCATTGCATATCATATTTTATTGCATTTGGCTTGATCCTAGAAATTCTACGCAACTCAAGGACCCATGGAGAGAGTTGGGGATTTCGTTATTTTCATATTTGAGTTTTCTCGAATTTTGAAAAGAGGATCGTTTGATTTTCATTATTTTCTCTCCGAATATTTCTTTTATAAAAATAAAAGAGAGAGGATAAAATGACTTCCTCAAAATAAAGAAATATTGGAGATTTAATGCTAAAATCAAATAAGAGTTTTATTCGGATTTTTATCGCTATTTTATTTGAATTAGGAAAAATATGCGTTTTTCAAAATTGCATTAGAGGCCCAAATAAATGTTCACCTTGTCCGGCATATTTTTAGAGGACGTGGAAAATTTACTTCAGAATTTTTGGAGTCCGTTTAGTATTTATTTTATTCGTTTTTCTACATGGAATATTTTTTTAAAAAAAGAGGAAACCTACTTTGGGCCGTACCCGCTCGGGACTCCGCTCGGGGGGGGGGGGCTTTATAAGCCGCCGAGGCCACAGCCCCGCAGCCCACCAGCCCGCCCGCTGAAACCCTAGCCGCGCCAGCCCACCGCTGCCGCCGCGCCGCCGACCCGCTGACTCGCCGGAGCCGCGTCGCCGGAGTTCGCCGGAGCCGCCGGAGTTCGCTGCCACCGCCGTTGGTTTCCTTTGACCGGTTCGGTTTTTCGGTAAAAACCTAGATGCGTTTTTTTATTAGATCGGTTTTTTCGGTTTTCGCCCGTTAGCCGCACATAGCGAACGTTCGTTCGTTAGTCTGTTCGTCAGTTTTTCTTTTTCTCGAATTTTTCGCGATTATTTTCGATCGCGATTTTTGATCCGATTTTCGTTTTAGTTTAATTTTTCGCTCGTTTATCGGAATCAGGCGATGCAAGCGCCTAGAGTTTCATCTCGAAGCCCTCTTTCTGTTTAATCAACTTAAACAAGTTTTTTCTACTGTAAAATTTGACTTTAGTCCAGATTAGCAAACGAAGCTTGTTTCTTTCGTAGTTTGTGTTTCGTTGTTTCGTTTGATTTGATTCTTTTTGCAAACCAGAGTTCTTAAGTTGAACTTTCTGGTTAGCTCTTCTTATTTGAGTTTTACCCGTGCATCTTGGCTTGATTGCTTATTGTATGCTTGTTTGATTGCGATAGAGTACCCGGAGTGCGAAGCGTGCTAATACGAGTCTCTAGGTTTCACAGATCATCAGCAAGGCAAGTAACACTTTGATCATACCCCTTTACTACCCTGTTTTATTGCATTAGATCAATCCTCAAATAATTTCATGGTTAGGGTCTGATTAAATTGTGGGTTTTGGGAAGTAGATGAGGTAGTACCTATTCACCTGGTTATTATCAAACCTTTGGGAGTTACTTCTATGTTGCTTATATTGCTATGCTATGCTCGTAGACGTGGTTTGGGTTTGAGTGTATTCATGACAGATGTGAGTATTGTTAATTAATGGTTAACTTAAGGTGGCAACTTTAATACACATCTAGGTGGATTGAGGCACCTGGGGAACCCAGTGTTGCCTGTATTTTTGGAAATCCCGGGGTACCGTGTGATTCTCCTATGGACTGCCACCCAGGCTTAAAGCGATCATAAGATTATTCATGCTAGAAACTTCCATGTGCAGCCACATGCCATTATGGGCTCTGGCATAGTTGAGTAAGTTATGGGAAACCTTTCCATGATGGGCTAGCAGATGTAGGGGATTGTAGGTGTACAGGCCTATCTATCAGTTGAGGGGATCTCTTCAGAAAGACTGTGTCTCGGTCATCCGTTTCTCAAACATCATGTAGTGCGAGAAATTCAACGGAGGAGATCAAGTCTTGTGGGGAAAAGTGTGCAAACCTCTGCAGAGTGTACAAACTAATCATGGTTAGCCGTGTCTCTGGTTATGGACATCTTGAGTATCTAGTTCTTGGATTATCATGTGGATCTCATCACTCTTAATATAATTTTATTGGGTTTAATGATGATGCTTAATTGGGATTGAGTTGGGTGAACCTTCTCAATGTTTAACAACCACCGTGATAGTTAAATAAAATTTATTCCTTTGTTGTAGGGAAAAATTGGCTTTCCGCAAAACATATTAACCATATAGCCTCCACCATCCATATATGCATGTAGTGATAGCATTATTTTGTTCATTACTCTCTTGTGTCACATTGCCAGGATATTCCATGTGCTGACCCGTTTCGGCCTGCAACGTATCATGTTGCAGACTTTTCAGACGACGAGTAAGGAGCCTTAGGTCGTGGTCTTTCACTCAGTGATGCCGTTGGAGTTGATGGACTCACTTTATCTTCCAAGCCTTCCACTTTTATCGTATTAGATAGCCTTAGGCCATATTCATTGTAATAAGTGTGTGATTGCTACTCTGTTATAAATCCTCAAGTACTGTGTGTGTCAGCATTACTGATCCAAGGATGACACTGATGCACAGAGATCAGACTGTTTGAGGTCCGGTCGCTACAGTACAAAAAATAATATAAAATGACTATAAATTGATTATAAAACGTCCAAGATTGATAATAAAACAGCATGGAACAATAAAAAAATATAGATACGTTGGAGACGTATCAACATCCCCAAGCTTAACTCCTACTCGTCCTCGAGTAGGTAAGTGATAAAAACAGATTTTTTATGTGGAGTGTTGTTCATCAAGTCATTTCATATTCTTTTCTTTATAGCATGGACATTTGGACTTTTATGTGATTCAAAGCAATAGTCTAGTTTTGACATAATAATTTAGATACTCAAGCATATCAACAAGCAACCATGTCTTTCAAAATATCAACGCTAAAATAAGTTATCCCTAGCCCATCATGCTCAAACATTGATCCATTCATGAAACACACTCGAATATTAACTACACCCAATACTTAAGCATGATCATATTGCTCCTAGTTTGTTCTTTTATAAGAGAAGATGGAGACTCAAAATAAAAATAAAAATTGCATAAAGTAAAAGATAGGCCCTTCGCAGAGGGAAATAGGGATTTGTAGAGGTGCCAGAGCTCAAAGCGAAAAAATTGAGATAAAAAACATTTTGGGAGGTGTATCCATCCCGCCAACGAAAACGACTTAGAGTTCCCAATACTTTCCATGCATAGATATATCATAAGCGGTTCCCAAACAGAAAATAAAGTTTATTCCTTTTTCCACCATAACTTTCACTTTCCATGGCTAACCATATCCACGGGTGCCCTCCATACCAACACTTTCCAAGGAATTTATTATTTGACAACATAAAGTAAATTCATTTATTTTTGCATTTTGGGAGTGGGCATCCCTAATACCTTTTCCTTACTCTCTTGCAATGACAAGTGAATAAACACTCATCTTGAGAATAACACATCTAGCATGGAAAATATTAGCCACCCTCACCGCTCCGCGAGCGAAATAAACACACACAAAATAAGTTGCACATGCAAATTTGCTTAGAACGGCAAAAGAATACCGCATATAGGTAGATATAGTGGAATGATGTGGCAAAACTGGTTTAAGGGATTTTGGATGCACAAGTAGAGGTCATACTTAGTGCAAAATTAAGGCTAGCAAAAGATTGGGAAGCGACCAACCAAGAAACAAATAATCTCATAAGCAAGCATTAAGCATAATTAACACCGAATAATGCACCATAAGTAGGATATAATTTCATTGCATGACTATTGACTTTCGTACTTACATAGGGAATCACAAACCTTAACACCAATATTCCTACTAGAGCATAATTACTCATCAACATAACTCACATATCACATCATCATATCTCAAAACTATTACTATGAATCAAGTTTATTTTGTCCAATGATCTTCATGACATTTTTCTGTTCTTTATCCTTCTTGGATATCTATCACTTTGGGACTAATTTTCATGTGTTGCTTTTTCATAAGCTCAAACAAATATAAGTGAAGATCATGAGCATAACAAATTTTCTTTCTCTAAAAATAATTTAAGTGAAGCAAGAGAGAATTTCTTCAAAATTTTACTAACTCTCAAATAAATCTAAGTGAAGTAAGAGAGCATTTCTTCAAAAATACTAAGCACACCGTGCTCAAAAAGATATAAGTGAAGCACTAGAGCAAGTGCTAGCTCATAAGAGATTTAAGTGAAGCACAGAGAGCAAGTCTAAAAAGTCATGACATAATTTTGGCTCTCTCAAATAGGTGTGTCCAGCAAGGATTGATGACTTAGAACACAAAATAAAACAAGAAAAGACACATATCATACAAGAAGCTCCAAGCAAAACACATATCATGTGACGAATAAAAATATAGTCTCGAGTAAAATACCGATAGTTGTTGGAAGAAAGCGGGGATGCCACTCGGGGGCATCCCCAAGCTTAGTTGGTTGCTCATAATTGGATAATAGATTGGGATGCCGGGGCATGCCCAAGCTTAGGCTCTTACATCCTTCCTTCATCCATCGTAAGATAACCCAAAACTTGAAAACTTCAATCACACAAAACTCAACAAAGCCTTTGTCAGATCCGTTAGTATAAGAATAATAAATCACTACTATAAGTGTTGTATCAAACCAATTCATATTTTGTTTTTGTATTGTATCTACTGTATTCCAAATTTTCTATGGCAAAAACTCATCAAAGAAAACCATAGAGCCATCAAAATAAGCACACAACACAAAGAAAACAGAATATGTCAAAACAGAACAGTGTTAGCAATCTGACTATTTAGAATACTTCAGTAACTCAAAAAACTCTAAAAAATTAGGACGACCTGTGAAATTTATATATTGATCTACTTCAATTCGAATGGGTATTTTACCGCTCTCTGGTAAAAAACTAAAATTAATTTCGTGAGCGCAAAACTTTCTGTTTTTTAGCAAGATCAAACAACTATTGCCCAAGAAGATCCTAAAGGCTTTAATTGGGAAAAAACACTAATTAAAACACAAAAAATACAATCATAACAGTAGAATAATTGTGCTAACACTCAAAAATAGAAAGCAAAAAGAAAAAATAAATTTTATTCATTGGGTTGCCTCCCAACAAGCGCTATAGTTTTACGCCCTTAGCTAGGCATAAAGCAAGGATCTAAGTTTTTTCATCTTTGGTTCGAGATCCATAAGATGCCCTCATGATTTATTCATAGGGTGGCTTAATTATAGTACTAGGAAAGTGTTCCATACCCTTCCTCAAAGGAATTTGGAACTTAATATTGCCTTCTTTCATATCAATCACGGCACCGATAGTGCGTAAAAACAGTCTACCAAGAATAATTGGAAAAGACGGATTGCAATCAATATCAAGAACAATAAAATCTATGGGCACACAATTCCTATTTGCAAGAATAATAACATCATTAATTCTTCCCATAGGCTTTTTAATAGTAGAATCTGCCAAGTGCAAATTCAAGGAACATTCTTCAAGATTGGTAAGACCAAGCACATGACATAAAGATTTCGGAAGTGTAGAAACACTAGCACCCAAGTCACACAAAGCAAAACACTCGTAATTTTTAATGTTTATTTTGATAGTAGGTTCCCACTCATCATACAATTTTCTAGGAATTGAAACTTCCAATTCCAATTTTTCTTCAAGAGCTTTCATCATAGCATCAACAATATGTTTAGTAAAAGCTTTATTTTGTTCATAAGCATGGGGTGAATTTATCATGGATTGCAACAAATAAATAAAATCAATCAAAGAGAAACTATCATAATTAAAGTCTTTGTAATCCAAAAGAGTGGGTGCATCACTAGCTAAAGTTTTGACCTCTCCAAACACACTTTCATCAATTTTTTCAACAAGATTTTCACCCTCTGAAATATTGGGACGCCTTCTACTTAAAGTTGAATCTTCTCCAGTCCCTTTTCATCAATATTAACTTTACTAAACAAGGAATCAGTAGAAGAAACACCAATCATTTTAAGATCTTCATCACTTTTGCGAAAGAAATCACTAGAAAATGCTTTTTCTAAAAATTCTCTTTTAGCTCTAAGCATAGCAGTTATTTTCTTACTTTCATCCATAGAAACATAAAGAGCTTTAATTGATTCATCTACTTTAGGCACAAAAATTTTCATCTTGAGATCTTCCAAATCATGAGCAATTCTATCAACACTTCTAGACAAATCATCAATCTTACTCAATTTTTCTTCTATGGAAGTGTTAAAAACCTTTTGTGTGTTGATAAATTCTTCAATATTGTTCTCAAGATCAGAGGTGTTCCTATTATTATTATAAGATTGATCCATATGAATTACCATAATTATTAGAGAAATTACTAGGAAAAGGCCTAGGATTAAAATTACCTCTATAAGCATTATTGTTGAGATTATTGCGAGAAATAAAATTCACATCAATAACATCACTATTTTTCTCAATCAAAGTAGACAAAGGCATATCATTAAGATCAATAGGAGCACTTCTACTAGAAACCAATTTGACAAGAGCATCAACTTTTTCACTCAAAGAAGAAATTTCTTCAACAGAATTAACTTTTTTACTAGTAGGAGCCCTTTCGGTATGCCATTGCGAATAATTTGCCATGATATTGTCAAGAAATTTGGTGGCTTCACCCAAAGTAATTTCCATAGAAGTATCACCCACGGTGGAATCTAAAAGATTATGAGAAACAAAATTCAACCCCGCATAAATTTTTTGTATGATCATCCAAAGATTTAGCCCATGAGTTGGGCAATTCCCTAGCATCATTTTCATCCTTTCCCAAGATTGTGCAACATGCTCATCTTCAAGTTTCTTGAAATTCATGATCTGGGTTCTAAGGGAAATAATTTTTGCGGGAGGAAAATACTTAGTGATAAAAGCATCTTTGCACTGATTCCAAGAATCGATACTGTTGCGAGGCAAAGAAGAGAACCAAATTTTTGCAGAATCACGCAAAGAAAACGGAAATAATTTCATCTTGACCACATCATTGTCCACATCTTTTTACTTTCGCATATCGCATAATCCCACGAAGGTATTAAGATGGGATGCGACATCCTCATTAGGAGTACCAGAAAATTGGTCTTTCGTAACAAGATTCAACAAAGCAGTATTAATATCACAAGTCTCCGCACTAGTGGCGGGAGGAGCAAACGGAGATCCGATAAAATCATTGTTGTTGGTATTTGAGAAATCACATAACTTGGTGTTTTCTTGAGTCATGATGACCACACAACAAGACTGCACTCAAAAACAGATCCGACAAGAAAACCACAAACGGAAAATGAGTGGCGAATAAAACGACAAATTTTTGTGAAGTGGGGGAGAGGAAAACGAGAGGCAAATGGCAAATAATGTAAATTGCGAGGAGATGAGATTTGTGATTAGGAACCTGGTTATGATGAAGATCCTCCCCGACAATGGCGGCAGAGATTCCTTTTGATGTCGCTTGAAGCTACGTCGGTATTTCCCCAAAGAGGAAGGGATGATGCAGCACAATAGCGGTAGGTATTTCCCTCAGATATGAAACCAAGGTTATCGAACTAGTAGGAGAACCAAGCAACACAATGTAAACAACACATGCACACAAATAACAACACCTCACAACCCGATGTGTTAAAGGGGTTGTCAATCCCTTTCGGGTAACGGCGCCAGAAACGGCGTGTGATGGGAGATAAAGTTGTAAATATTGATAGATCAAATGCCAAATAAAATAAATTATAGCAAGGTATTTTTGGGTTTTTGGTTTAATAGATCTGAAAATAAAAGCAAATAAAAAAGGTAGATCGCAAAGGAAAATATATGAGAAGGAAGGCCCAGGGGCCATAGGTTTCACTAGTGGCTTCTCTCGAGAAAAATAGCAAACGGTGGGTAAACAAATTACTATTGGGCAATTGATAGAACCTCAAATAATTATAACGATATCCAGGCAATGATCATTACATAGGCATCACATCCAAGATTAGTAGACCGACTCCTGCCTACATCTACTACTATTACTCCAGACATCGACTGCTATCCAGCATGCATCTAGTGTATTAAGTTCATGGAAAAACGGAGTAATGCAATAAGAACGATGACATGATGTAGACAAGATCCGTTTATCTATATGGCAATAGATATAAATCTCATCTTTTTATCCTTGGTAGCAACGATACATACGTGTCGGTTTCCTTTCTGTCACTCGGATCAAGCACCGTAAGATCGAACCCACTACCGGGCACCTCTTCCCATTGCATGATAAATAGATCAAGTTGGCCAGGAAAAACCCAAATATCAGAGAAGAAATATGAGGCTATAAGAGATCATGCATAAAAGAGATCAAAGAAACTCAAATACTTTCATGGATATAAAAAGACAGATCTGATCATAAACTCAAAGTTTATTGATCCCAACAAACACACCACAAAAGAGTTACATCATATGGATCTCCAAGAGACAATTTTATTGAGAATCAAGAGAGAGAGAGAGAGAGGTGAATCCATCTAGCTACTAACTACGGACCCGAAGGTCTACAAAGAACTACTCACGCATCATCGGAGAGGCACCAATGGAAGTGGTGAACCCCTTTGTGATGGTGTCTAGATTGGATCAGGTGGTTCTAGACTCTACGGTGGCTGGATGAATGTTTCGTCGACTCCCCTAGGGTTTCTGGAATATTGGGGTACTCATAGAGCAAAGAGGTGGTCTGGGGGGCACCCGAGGTGGGCACAACCCACCAGGGCGCGCCTGGGCCTCCTGACGTGCCCTGGTGGGTTGTTCCTCCCTCAGGGCACCCCCCAAGCACAGCCAGAGCCCGTTGTGTTCCTTCTGGCCCATAAAAATTCTCCGTAAAGTTGTGTGGCATTTGTACTCCGTTTGATATTGATTTTCTGCGATGTAAAAAACATGGAAAAAACAACAACTGGCACTTGGCACTATGTCAATAGATTAGTACCAAAAATGATATAAAATGACTATAAAATGATAATAAAACATCCAAGATTGATAATAAAACAACATGGAACAATCAAAAATTATAGATACATTGGAGACGTATCACTCCCCCACCACCAACAAGCACATTTCATGGCTGGTCTGAAACAACGAGTACCGTCCAACTAACAATAATCCTTGGGGAGTTTTCTTTGCAATTATATTTTGATTTGATTTGAGTGTGGGACTGGGTATCCCGATTACCAGCGATTTTCTCATGAATGATGAGTGGAGTCTACTCATCGTGGGAATAACCCACCTAGCATGGAAGATATTGACAACCCTAGTTGCTACATGAGTGATTTGAGCATACAAAAAGGATTATCATTTGAAGGTTTAGATTTTGGCACATGCAAATTTACTTGGAATGGCAGGTAAATACCGCATATAGGTAGGTATGGTGGACTCATATGGAACAACTTTGGGTTTATGGAAGTGGATGCACAAGCAACATTCCCGCTTAGTACAAGTGAAGGCTAGCAAAAGATTGAGAAGCGACCAACTAGAGAGCGACAACAGTCATAAACATGCATTGAGATTAACCAACATTGAGTGCAAGCATGAGTAGGATATAAATCACCATGAACATAAATATCGCGGAGGCTATGTTGATTTTGTTTCAACTACATGCGTGAACATGTGCCAAGTCAAGCCACTTAAATCATTCAAGGGAGGATACCATCCTATCATACCACATCACAACCATTTTAAAAGCATGTTGGCACGCAAGGTAAACCATTATAAACTCCAAGCTAATTAAGCATGGCATGAGAAACTATAATCTCTAATTGTCATTGCAAACATGTTTCATTCACAATGAGCTGAATCAAGAACGATGAACTAATCATATTTAAAAAAATAAGATAGGTCGAGTTCATACCAGTTTTTCCTCATCTCAATCATTTCATCATATATCGTCATTATTGCCTTTCACTTGCACGACCGAACGTTGTGGATAATAATAGTAATAGTGCACATGCATTGGACTAAGTTGGAATCTGCAAACATTTATTCAAAGGAGGAGACAAGTTAATATGGGCTCTTTGTTAGATCAACAATAATGCATATGAGAGCCACTCAACATTTTCATCGTGTTCTACTCCTCTCGACCCCCAAAGAAAAGAAAGGAATTTCAAAGAAACACACTGAAATGTTTTTGGAGTTTTTGTTTTTCTGAAGAAAGTAAAACAAGAACGAGAAAAACTATTTACATGGGAAAGCTCCCAACAAGCATAAGAAGGACGAGAAATATTTTTGGGTTTTCTTTTAATACTACTACTAAGTAAACATGGAAAGTAAACTAAACTACAACTAATTTTTTGGGTTTTTCTTAAGGTTTATCAAACACACAAGAAGAAAGCGCGGAAAAGAAATAAACTAACATGAATAATACAATGAAAAAGTATGAACACCGATAACTGGAATGAGTGTGTGAACATGAATGTAATGTCGGTGAGAAATACATACTCCCCCAAGCTTACGGTTTTGGCCTAAGTTGGTCTAAGCCCATCGATCAAAGTATCCCTCTCCGGTGTACTGAGCAGGATCCTGGAGGTTCCACTAGTTAGCGAGCTCCTCCGGCTCCCACTGATAAACAGGCTCCTTATATGGGTTAGGTGATGGCTCTGGCTTGTGAACTGGGGATCGCGTCCGCTCCCAGTATGCATAAATGTCCTCTGGAATGATTAGGTACATGTCTGAATGAATATTAAACAACGAAGGTGCATGAAAGGTAATAATCTAACAATTCTTTTCACTAAATACCAGGTTATAAATGAGTCTCTTTTCCTTATTATAGCAAATAAAATCATGTGATACCATACTGTCATAGTCTAGGTAAATAGTGGGCAGCACCATCTCCTCTTTCTCATCATGCCTAATAGGTATCTCAAAGTGTCTAGCAAGGCCGGAAGCATAAATACCTCCAAATATAGGACCCTTAGTACAATTTAAACTCAACTGTATAGCAACCATAGCACCTAAACTGAAAGTTCTATCACGAAGTAAAGCATGGCGCAAAATGGCAAGGTCAGGAGCACTAAGGCCTTCACTATCCCAGCGACCAATCAAACATCTCCCTGCCAATATTGAGTAATAGCGCAAAATAGGAAAAATGTAAACTAGACACTCTCGCTTCCGACAGCTTTCTCCTTTCCCCTATGGTAACTGCATCAATAAAATCTTCCACATCTCTAGGACGTGGTTCCTCGACGCTGCCCTCAAAAGGTAACTTGCAAATCTCACAAAAATCAAATAGCGTCATCTCCTTATACTCATCATATAAGTAAAAATCTACTGTGGGTGGTGATCTCCTAGCATGAAAATGAAAATTTTGCACGAAAGTATTAGTGAGTAGGAGGTACTGATCACACTGGTCATGGAGGAAGTGGGTGATGCCTGCATTCTCAGCCAAAATAATAGAAATCCTCGTGAATTTCGGCCGCTTCCAAGAATGCATCACATGGCCATTCACACGGTCGAACCTCCGCGGTGCGAGGAAGATTGTACTTGGGCTTCTCCTTCTCCTCATTTTCTTTTTCCTTCGAACCCTGGCTCGGACAGCCTCTCAACAATCTCCTCATCATTTTCTTCCTCTGAAATTTTCTAAAAATGTTAGTGACTCAAAATAAAAGTGAACCAAACTCAATAAAATTGATGGCAACTACTCCTACAAGTGTCTAGAGGCTATATCATGCATCAAAACTACTTTGGACCATATAATTTTGACATGCAAGCTCAATAACAAGGTCACCACAGCAGCAAAAATTTGTAATAAATAAAGCACTAGAATAAAAACTAATTGGACCATTGGAGGAGTCACATACCGAAGAACAATCCCCCAAAGTAGTTTTGCAAATGGAGATTTGCACAAGGAGATCAAATATGGCAGCAAAATGAGCAAGAACACGAGTTTGAGCTACGGGATGATTTTTTATGGAGGAAGACGAAGTGGATGGGTGATGGAATAAGTGGAGGGAACCTATGTGGGACCCACAAGATAGGGGGCGCGCCTAGGGGGTAGGGCGCGCCCTCCACCCTTGAGCCCACTAGTGAAGCCCCCTGGTGTGTTCTCAGTGCCAGAAATTCTCAAATATTCTATAAAAAGTCATACTAAATTTTCAGGGCATTTGGAGAACTTTTATTTTCAGGATATTTTTATTGCATGGATAATTCAGAAAATAGACAGAAAATACTATTTTTGTTTTATTTAATCTAAAGAACAGAAAGTAGAAGGTGGGTACATAAAGTTGTGCCTTCTAAATTCATCCATCTCATGCTCACCAACAGGAATCCATTAATAAGGTTGATCAAGTCTTATTAAGAAACTTCTTCTGAATGACATGAAACCGGAGAACTTTCGAATAACACTGGGTTACCTCAACAGGGATATGCATGTCCCCAACAATAAGAATATCATATTCCTTTTTAACAGTAGGAAGAGGGTATTCAAAACCTCCAATAGTAATAGTTGAAAATTTTCCAATAGAATTGATACTATGAACTTGAGGTTGTTTCTTCAGAAAGTGTACCGTATGCTCATTACCATTAACATGAAAAGTGACATTGCCTTTGTTGCAATCAATAACAGCCCCTGCAGTATTCAAAAAGGGTCTACCAAGGATGATTGACATACTGTCGTCCTCGGGAATATCAAGAATAACAAAGTCCGTTAAGATAGTAACGTTTGCAACCACAACAGGCACATCCTCGTAAATACCGATGGGTATAGCAGTTGATTTATCAGCCATTTGCAAAGACATTTCAGTAGGTGTCAACTTATTTAATTCAAGTCTACAATACAAAGAGAAAGGCATAACACTAACACCGGCTCCAAGATCACATAAAGCAGTTTTAACATAGTTTCTTTTAATGGAGCATGGTATAGTTGGTACTCCTGGATCTACAAGTTTCTTTGGTATTGCACCCTTAAAAGTAAGGGTTAATTAGCAAGCATGGTGGAAATTTCATCTTCAGGTATCTTTCTTTTATTAGTAACAATATCTTTCATATATTTAGCATAAGGAGGCATTTTAAGCATATCAGTCAAACGCATACGCAAAAAGATAGGTCTAATTATTTCAACAAAGCGCTCAACATCCTTTCTCTTGGATGGCTTAGGAAGAAAGGGCATGGGTTTCTGAACCCATGGTTCTCTTTCTCTACCATGTTTTCTAGCAACAAAGTCTCTCTTATCATAACGTGATTCTTTGATTGTGGGTTATCAAGATCAACAGCAGATTCAATCTCTACATCATTATCATTACTAGGTTGAGCATCAACATGAACATCATTATTAACATTATCACTAGGTTCATGTTCATCACCAGATTGTGTCTCAGCATCAGAAATAGAAATATCATTGGGATTCTCAGGTGTGTCTATAACAGGTTCACTTGAAGCATGCAAAGTCCTATTAGTTTTCTTTTTTTCTTTTTATTAGAAGGACTAGGTGCATCAGTATTAGTTCTCTAAGAATTTTGCTCAACTCTCTTAGGATGGTCCTCAGGATACAAAGTTCCTGGGTCATTTTACCACCTCTAGTCATAACCCTAACAACATTATCATTGTTCTTACTATTCAACTCATTAAGCAAATCATCCTGAGCTTTAAGTACTTATTCTACTTGAGTTGTAACCATGGAAGCATGTTTACTAATAAGCTTAAGATCATTAACAGTTCTACTCATTTAATCACCCAAGTGGTCAAGCATGTAAGCATTATATTTCAATTGTCTACTAACATAAGCATTGAAGTTTTCTTGTTTAACAATAAAATTATCAAACTCATCCAAGCATTGACTAGCAGACTTACTATGAGGAATATCACCTTAATCAAATATATGGAGAGAGTTTACCTCTACTACCTGTGTCGGGTTATCAAGACCATGTATTTCTTCAATAGGTGGTAGATTCTTAACATCTTCAGCTTTGATACCTTTTTGTTCCATAGATTTCTTTGCCTCTTGCATATCTTCAGGACTGAGAAATAGAATACCCTTTTCTTCGGAGTTGGCTTAGGAGTTGGTTCAGGAAGTGTCCAATCATTATCAATACTCAATATATTATTCAATAACAATTCAGCTTGCTCAACAGTTCATTCCCTAAAAACACAACCAACACAACTATCCAGGTGGTCTCTGGAAGCATCAGTTAGTCCATTATAAAAGACATCAAGTATTTCATTTTTCTTGAGAAGATGATTAGGCAAAGCATTAAGTAATTGGAGAATCCCCCCAAGCTTGTGGGAGACTCTCTTCTTCAATTTGCATAAAGTTAAATATTTCCCGTAAGGCAGCTTGTTTCTTATGAGCAGGAAAATATTTTCCAGAGAAGTAATATATCATATCCTGGGGCCTAGGCACACAACTAGGAGCAAGAAAATTAAACCATAACTTAGCATCACCCTTTAATGAGAAAGGAAACAACTTTATAATACAGTAATAGTGAATTTTTTTCCTCATGAGGAAATAGGGTGGCTATATCATTCAATTTAGTAAGATGTGCCACAATAGTTTCAGATTCATAACCATAGAAACGATCAGATTCAACCAAACTAATTAACTCAAGATCGATAGAGAATTCATAATCCTTATTAGTAACAAAGATAGGTGAAGTAGCAAACTTAGGATCATATTGCATTCTAGCATTCAGAGATTTTTCTTTCAGCTTAGCCAACAGTTTCTTAAGATCCTCTCTATCATTACAAGCAAGAAAGTCTCTAGCAGTTTCCTCATCCATAATACAACCCTCAGGTACAACTAGCAATTCATATCTAGGGGGGAGAATCATAATATTCAGTTTCAGTAATATCATCAATTTTAGTAGATTTCATTCTCTCTAACCCTAGCAAGTTGTTCATCAAGAAATTCACCTAGTGGCACAGTATTATCAAGCAGAGAAGTAGTTTCATCATAAGCATCATGCATAGTAGAAGTGGAATCATCAACAACATGCGACATATCGGAATCAATAGCAGGTGTAGGTGTCGCAAGTTTACTCAAAATAGAAGGTGAATCGAGTGCAGAGCTAGATGACAGTTCCTTACCTCCCCTCATAGTTGAGGGAAAAAATCTTGGTTCTTTGATCTTTCAAATTCCTCATAGTGATCAACAAATATAAATCCCAAGTGACTCAGTGAATAGAGCTATGCTCCCCGGCAATGGCGCCAAAAAAGGTCTTGATAACCCGCAAGTATAGGGGATCGCAACAGTTTTCGAGGGTAGAGTATTCAACCCAAATTTATTGATTTGACACAAGGGGAGCCAAAGAATATTCTCAAGTATTAGTAGCTGAGTTGTCAATTCAACCACACCTGAAAGACTTAATATCTGCAGCAAAATATTTAGTAGCAAAGTAGTATGGACGTAACGGTAACAGTGGCAAAAGTAAGAGTAGCAGTTTTGTAGCAATCATGGCAGTGGTAACGGAAAGTAACTTAGCGAAGATCAATATGAAACGAACTCGTGGGCAATGGATCAATGATGGATAATTATTGCGGATGGCATTCATCATGAAACAGTTATAACATAGGGTGACACGGAACTAGCTCCAATTCATCAATATAATGTAGGCATGTATCCCGTATATAGTCCTACGTGCTTATGGAAATGAACTTGCATGACATCTTTTGTCCTACCCTCCCGGCACAGTGGGGTCCTATTGGAAACTAAGGGATATTAAGACCTCCTTTTAATAGAGAACCGGAACAAAGCATTAGCACTTAGTGAATACATGAACTCCTCAAACTACGGTCATCACCGGGAAGTGTCCCGTCTATTATCACTCCGGGGTTGCCGGATCATAACACGTAGTAGGTGACTATAATTTGCAAGATACGATCAAGAACACAAATATATTCATGAAAACATAATAGGTTCAGATATGAAATCATGGCACTCGGGCCCTAGTGACAAGCATTAGGCATAGCAAAGTCATAGCAACATCAATCTTAGAACATAGTGGATACTAGGGATCAAACCCTAACAAAACTAACTCGATTACATGATAAATATCATCCAACCCATCACGGTTCAGCAAGCCTACGATGGAATTACTCACGCACGGCGGTGAGCATCAGGAAATTGGTGATGGAGGAAGGTTGGTGATGATGATGGCGACGATTTCCCCTCTCCGGAGCCCCGAACGGACTCCAGATCTGACCTCCCGATGAAGAACAAGGGGTGACGGCGGCTCCGTATCGTAAAACGCGTTGAATCCTTCTCTTAGATTTTTTTTCTCCCCGAACGTGAATATATGGAGTTGGAGTTGAGGTTGGTGGAGCCTCGTGGGACCCACTAGATAGGAGAGTGCGCCCAGGGGGTGGGCACGCCCTCCACCCTTGTGGACAGGTGGTGGGTCCCCTCTGGTTGATTCTTTTGCCAACATTTTTTATTTATTCCAAAAATATTCTTCGTGAAGTTTCAGGTCATTCTGAGAATTTTTATTTCTGCACAAAAATAACTCCACGGCAATTCTGCTGAAAATAGCGTCAGTCTGGGTTAGTTCCATTCAAATCATGCAAATTAGATTCCAAAACAAGGGCAAAAGAGTTTGAAAAAGTAGATACGATGGAGACGTATCAGCCGGCGCCGGCGTGGATGAAGGACCTCCGCGCCCTTGTTCGCTGCCGTCGTGGGCAGATCCCGCCCGCTCGCCTAAGCCACATCTCGCTCACCTAAGGTATAACTTCTTTTGGATTTCATGCTTCATTGTACTCTGCAATCAGGTTTTCCTCTATACCACTACTCCCCAGCTCCCCATGTACAGTACCTAAGGTTCGTCGGCTGGTCCAACATCACCTATTTTTTTACTATTATAGAGGAGAGGACACTCCAAAAGTTGTCTTGGTTCATCATTTATGCATCGGTGGATTTATACATGTTTTTTTCACAAAAAGTACATGGTGGTCGTGCGGTCATTGTCCATATGTTCCTATTGTTGCTGCTAATCTAAAACTATCACTGGTCAAATGAAGCAATGCCCTTGTAGAGGCATGGATAAATGTTTCTGTCCTGCTTTAGTTTTTTTTGGGTATCCTGCTTTAGTTCCCATCAGGATAATCATGATGCTTCTAGTTTTTGGTGTACGTTTCATTAATTCTTATTGACAATTAAGATGCCACTTTTAATCTTGTTCCATTGCTAAAACAAAGAAATGACACTACTCCCTCCGTCTCAGTTTATAGGGCGTGCACGTAGTTCTAGGTCATCCATTTGACTAACTAAATATATGAGTTATATGTCACTAAAAGTATATCATTGGATTCTCAAGCGGATGTAGTTTCTAAATATATATTTTTCATCACATATAATACATATATAGCTAGTTAAATTCTCAACCTAGAACAACGTGCATGCCCTGTAAACCGAGACGTAGGAAGTACTTAAATATCTTTTTTTATATTTTTGCAAACAGGGATGCGTATTTCCATGCCCAGGCATGTCTTCCTCAATTTTAGTGGAACTGCACAAAACTGGATGGCCATTGTTGCTTAGTTCTTCCTCTCTCGAGCATGATTACCGAGAAGAAACAAACCACGATGAGGATTATCAAAATTCATTGGTGTCTGACCCAAACATGATGCCAAAATTGATGATGCATCACACCACGATGAGCTATCGATGCTCATGGTTGCATCAGTTGGTGAAGCTGATCGATGTTCAATGAAGAACGGATTGTCTTCATCAGTGCTCTTTGCTTGTTACGACAAAGACGATATCCTTCATCAGTTCATCTTGGAGAAGTCGTTTACGTTGGTGCAATTTTATCACACAATTGGATATGAACCAAATGTTTCCTCGAACAAGCATCGACGTTGGTACTAAGAGCAACAACTTTGTATTGATTTCTAAGCCTTCTCACAACTTTGTCTTCAGCTAACCTATAATTTTATTTGTCCAGCTTTTAACTAAATATGTGGTCAAACTTTGATTGAAAACATGGTGTGGACTAACAACCCGGATGGAGGTAGTACCCCTCCGTTTTTATTTACTCTGCATATTAGATTTGACTGAAGTCAAACTTTGTAAAGTTTGACCAAGTTTAGGTCGAACACAACAAACCATAATTATTGAGAGAGGGCAAACTGTACATACTCTCACGCCTTTTCGATAATTGAATTAAAATTCTTTATTCGTACACACTCTCACACCTTTCCGATAATTTGGCGCGTGTGTGGTTGTTCACTTAACAGAGGGTAGTGTACCACACATGAAGGGTAGGAAGTGCGACTAAGATGCATGGATCGTTAGTTGATCGTACAGTTTTCTTCACTCATACGTTAAATAAAGAGTTTCGTTTCGTACTTACACAATTTAAAACGATTGTTATGGAGAGAAAAAGAAAACCACTCCACTATATTAGTACTATACACGAGTAGTATATAAGCTGGAGCCTCATCGCTTGTTCGCTAGGGTTTGCACTCTTCACACTCTCGCTGCACTACACACACACACGCGCGCGCTGGAGGCTAAGAGTTGCTTTGCTAGGGTTTGCTCTACTCACATTCTCTCAACCTCTTCACCAGATCTAAGCAAGACTGCGTTGGCCTCTGTCTCTCTCTCCCCTTCACAGCTGGTGAAGGAGCCGTCCGGGTCCCGTCGCACCGGGAAGGGGAGGAGGTGCAACATTCACTCTGTCACCTTTGGCGAGGGAGGCAATCCACTGCAGGTTGTGCTGTTCTCTTTCACCCAACGCTTGTGCGGGAGGGCCTCCGACCCCTTCTTCCTCACTGTCGTGTGTAGTGTGGGTAGATCCAGCCTCCCGTCGCACGCCTAGCCACATCCCGACAACCCTAAGGTATAACTTTCTTTGAAAATGTCATTGCTCTAGCTGCATGCAGATCTTTTTCGATTCTGTAGTCGAATCTAGGTCTTGGTTCAAAGAGGAAAGAAGGGGGTGGGTGGAGCATGAATCTAGGATGTGGTTCAATGAGGAAAGGGGGAGGGAAAGTAGTATAGACTAGCTATCCAACTGCTTTGTTGGACGAAAAGGGAAAAGGGGGTAACCCAGTACACACATCTGCAAGGAACTGATCTCTTTGTTGAAAAGGAAAGAAACTGGGGGGTCGGGTAGTTTGTGCAGGACTAGATTTGCTTCCCTCACATAGGAAAAAAGGTTCAAAGAGAACAAATATGGGACCAATGCAGATATGCTGGTTGGCAACATACTCCGCATCACCCACTTATACGCGTGTACGCACATGATGCTGGTATGTCCCTTGTCCCATACAACTATTTTGCTGTTGTTAATCTAAGATTGCCGCTGGAAAATTGAAGCAATGCCACTGTTAAAAGTAAATTACATTTTTAACGACTGTTATTTTAAGAGATTGTCTCTGTTAATATGGATCAACGCAACCATTTTAGAAATGCTACTGTCCTACTTTCTTTCCATCAAGATAAGGTAGATGCTTCTTTTTGTGGCCATATGATTCATCCTCCTTAATTAGCCAGTAATTGTTTCTTTTTTACCTTTGAAAACAGGGATATCTATTCAACTCATTGTTGTTGCGACCTTTTGCTTCATTACACAAAACTCTTATGTTTTAAGAGTGTTTTGTGCAGTTCAACTTAAATGTCACACCGACAACTTTGCTTGTTTTAGTTGAACTACACAAAACGAGATTGGATTTCCTATTCGTGTTGGCAGATTCATATTTGATCTTGTCTGCCTCATGAAAGGTCCGTACCGGCCTTCATCCACATGATTGTGCAGTGTGCTTTGAGATGTTGTGCTACTTGTAGTGGTATTGTTTTAAATAAATGTTGGATTGAAGCTATTGTATTGCTGTCTTTTCCCATTAAGTGAACAAAATGGGACCAACCCAGACATGATGCTTGTTGCTTTGTTACAACAAACTTTGCATCACCCCCTTTATAAGTAGATGGAAGCACATGGTGTTGTTGTGCCCACTCTCCCTAGAACTGTTTATGCTTTTTGTTAATCTAATGCCACTAGTAAAATTAAGCAATGCCACTCTTAGAATTAACTACTGAATCTTAGTTCAAAACCGCAACACTTGCCATAGATCGATGGGAGTACCATTTCTGTTAGGGATCGGCGGGAGTACATGTTTAAGAAATGTATTGTTGAGATAATGTCTCTATTATTATATATCAGTTACAGTGGTTTACAAATGGTACTATCCTGCTTTGTAGGTCTTTCTACATGTTTAACCAAGGTATTGCTAAGATAATGTCTCTGCTAATATGAATTACTTGCACTGTTTTAGGAATGGTACTTTTCTGCTTTGTCGTTCTTTATACATGTTGAAACAAGGTATTGTTAAGATAATGTCTCAGTTAATGTGAATGAATCACACTCTTTGAGAATTGCTACTGCCCTGCTGTGTTTCCCATTAAGATAAGGTAGATGTTTTTTTCTTCTCGGAGTGTAAGTCATCAACCGTTATTTCCTAGTAATTGTTTCCTTCATACCTATTAGTGCATATAGGTCAAAACTTCTACTTGGTTCTATTTTGACTTTGATTTTAGTTGAACTGCACGAAAGGAGCCAATGTTTTTAAGGCAAAATGTTGCATTATTGGTCCCAGTTGGACTTTCCACTTTGTACAAAGAAGCAGTCACTATTTGCGCTACATTATAGAAGGAATGATCGAGAAGCTTTAGAGTATTAGTAGGGACTGGTGACATGACTAGTCTGCAAACCAAGGAAAACTCAAGTCGACAACACGTGGTGACATGACTATTCTGCAGACCAAGGAAAACTCAAGTCGACAATAACAAAATGGTTATTATTATATTTCCTTGTTCATGATAATTGTATATTGTTCATGCTATAATTGTGTTATCCGGAAATCATAATACATGTGTGAATACATAGACCACAACATGTCCCTAGTGAGCCTCTAGTTGACTAGCTCATTGATCAACAGATAGTCATGTTTTCCTGACTATGGACATTAGATGTCATTGATAATGGGATCACATCATTAGGAGAATGATGTGATGGACAAGACCCAATCTTAAGCATAGCACAAGATCGTGTAGTTCGTTTGCTAGAGCTTTTCTAATGTCAAGTATCCTTTCCTTAGACCATGAGATTGTGCGACTCTCGGATACTGTAGGAATACTTTGGGTGTGCCAAACATCACAACATAACTATGTGACTATAAAGGTGCACTACGGGTATCTCCGAAAGTGTCTGTTAGGTTGGCATGAACCGAGACTGGGATTTGTCACTCCGCATGACAGAGATGTATCTCTAGGCCCACTCGGTAAGACATCATCGTAATGAGCTCAATGTGACTAAGGGTTGGCCACGGGATGATGTGTTACGTAACGAGTAAAGTGACTTGCCGGTAACGAGATTGAACAAGGTATTGGGATACCGACGATCGAATCTCGGGCAAGTAACATACCGATTGACAAAGGGAATTGAATACGGGATTGATTGAATCCTCGACATCGTGGTTCATCCGATGAGATCATCGTGGAACATGTGGGAGCCAACATGGGTATCCAGATCCCGCTGTTGGTTATTGGCCGGAGAGTTGTCTCGGTCATGTCTGCATGGTTCCCGAACCCGTAGGGTCTACACACTTAAGGTTCGGTGATGCTAGGGTTGTAGAGATATTAGTATGCGGTAACCCGAAAGTTGTTCGGAGTCTCGGATGAGATCCCGGACGTCACGAGGAGTTCCGGAATGGTCCGGAGGTAAAGATTTGTATATAGGAAGTCCAGTTTCGGCCACCAGGAAAGTTTCGGGGGTCACCCGTATTGTACCGGGACCACCGGAAGGGTCCCGGGGGTCCACCTATCCCAAAGGGCCCCATGGGCTGAAGTGGGAAGGGAACCAGCCCCTGGTGGGCTGGTGCGCCCCCCCATGGGCCTCCTCCTGTGCCTAGGGTTGGAAACCTTGGGGTGGGGGGCGCCCCACCAAACTTGGGGGGCAAGTCCCCCCTTAGGCCGCCGCCCCTCCCTAGATGGGATCTACAAGGGGGCCAGTGCCCCCCTGGCCCCTATATATAGTGGAGGGGAGGGAGGGCAGCCGGACCCAAGTCCCTGGCACCTCCCTCCCTCCTGTGACACCTCTTCCTCCCCGCTTGCGCTTGGAGAAGCCCTGCCGGGATCCCGCTACTTCCACCACCACGCCGTCGTGCTGCTGGATCTCCATCAACCTCTCCTTCCCTTGCTGGATCAAGAAGGAGGAGACATCTATTCCAACCGTACGTGTGTTGAACGCGGAGGTGCCGTCCGTTCGGCGCTCGGTCATCGGTGATTTGGATCACGACGAGTACGACTCCATCAACCCCGTTCTGTTGAACGCTTCCGCTCGCGATCTACAAGGGTATGTAGATGCACTCCCCTCTCCCTCATTTCTAGATGACTCCATAGATTGATCTTGGTGATGCGTAGAAAATTTTAAAATTCTGCTACGCTCCCCAACAGTGGTATCAGAGCTAGGTCTATGCGTAGTTTTTATGCATGAGTAGAACACAAGTTGTCGGCGTTGATTTTGTCAATTTACTTGCCGTTACTAGTCTTATCTTGATTCAGCAGCATCGTGGGATGAAGCGGCCCGGACCGACCTTACACGTATGCTTACGTGAGACTGGTTCCACCGACTGACATGCACTAGTTACATAAGGTGGCTAGTGGGTGTCTGTCTCTCCCACTTTAGTCGGATCGGATTCGATGAAAAGGGTCCTTATGAAGGGTAAATAGAAATTGGCATATTACGTTGTGGTTTTGGCGTAGGTAAGAAACGTTCTTGCTAGAAACCTATAGCAGCCACGTAAAACTTGCAACAACAATTAGAGGACGTCTAGCTTGTTTTTGCAGCATATGTCGTGTGATGTGATATGGCCAAAAGGATGTGATGAATGATATATGTGATGTATGAGATTGATCATGTTCTTGTAATAGGAATCACGACTTGCATGTCGATGAGTATGACAACCGACAGGAGCCATAGGAGTTGTCTTAATTTATTTATGACATGCGTGTCAACATAAACGTCATGTAATTACTTTACTTTATCGCTAACCGTTAGCCATAGTAGTAGAAGTAATAGTTGACGAGACAACTTCATGAAGACACGATGATGGAGATCATGGTGTCATGCCGGCGACGATGATGATCATGGCGCCCCGAAGATGGAGATCAAAATGAGAAAAATGATATTGGCCATATCATGTCACTATTTGATTGCATGTGATGTTTATCATGTTTTACATCTTATTTGCTTAGAACGACGGTAGCATAAATAAGATGATCCCTCGCAATAATTTCAAGAAAGTGTTCCCCCTAACTATGCATCGTTGCTAAGGTCCATTGTTCCGAAGTACCACGTGATGATCGGGTGTGATAGGTTCTAACGTTCGCATACAACGGGTGTAAGCCAGATTTACACACGCAATACACTTAGGTTGACTTGACGAGCCTAGCATGTACAGACATGGCCTCGGAACACGGAAGACCGAAAGGTCAAACATGAGTCGTATAGAAGATACGATCAACATGAAAATGTTCACCGATAATGACTAGTCCGTCTCACGTGATGATCGGACACGGCCTAGTTGACTCAGATCATGTATCACTTAGATGACTAGAGGGATGTCTATCTGAGTGGGAGTTCATTAAATAATTTGATTAGATGAACTTAATTATCATGAACATAGTCTAAAATCTTTACAATATGTCTTGTAGATCAAATGGCCCACGCTAATGTTGCCCTCAACTTCAACGCGTTCCTAGAGAAAACCAAGCTCAAAGACGATAGCAGCAACTACACGGACTCGGTCCATAACATGAGGATTATCCTCATAGCTGCCAGGAAAGCATATGTCCTTGATGCACCGCTAGGTGAAGCACCTGTTTTCCCTGCAGAACAAGACGTTATGAACGCTTGGGAGACGCGTAGTGATGATTACTCCCTGGTTCAGTGCGGCATGCTTTATAGCTTAGAACCGGGGCTCCAAAAGTGTTTTGAGCAACACGGAGCATATGAGATGTTCCAAGAGCTGAAAATGGTTTTCCAAGCTCATGCCCGGGTTGAGAGATATGAAGTCTCCGACAAGTTCTACAGTTGTAAGATGGAGGAGAACAGTTCTGTCAGCGAGCACATACTCAAAATGTCTGGGTTGCACAACCGCTTGTCTCAGTTGGGAGTTAATCTCCCGGATGATGCGGTCGTTGACAGAATCCTTCAGTTGCTCCCACCTAGCTACAAGAGCTTTGTGATGAACTTCAATATGCAGGGGATGGAAAAGACCATTCCCGAGGTATATTCAATGCTGAAATCAGCGAAGGTGGAAATCAAAGAGGAACATCAAGTGTTGATGGTGAATAAAACCACTAAGTTCAAGAAAGGCAAGGGTAAAAAGAACTTCAAGAAGGACGACAAGGGAGTTGCCGTGCCCGGTAAGCAAGCTGCCAGGAAGAAGTCAAAGAATGGACCCAAGCCTGAGACTGAGTGCTTTTATTGCAAGGGAAACGGTCACTAGAAGCAGAACTGCCCCAAGTAGTTAGCGGAAAAGAAGGCCGGCAATACCAAAGGTATATGTGATATACATGTTATTGATGTGTACCTAACCAGCACTCGTAGTAGCTCCTGGGTATTTGATACCGGTGCAGTTGCTCATGTTTGTAACTCAAAACAGGAACTACGGAATAAACGGAGACTGGCGAAGGACGAGGTGACGATGCGCGTCGGGAATGGTTCCAAGGTCGATGTGATCGCCGTCGGCACGCTACCTCTGCATTTACCTACGAGATTAGTTTTAAACCTTAATAATTGTTATTTAGTACCAACTTTGAGCATGAACATTGTATCTGGATCTCGTTTAATGCGAGATGGCTGCTCATTTAAATCTGAGAATAATGGTTGTTCTATTTATATGAGAGACATGTTTTATGGTCATGCCCCGCTGGTCAATGGTTTATTCTTATTTAATCTCGAACATGATGTTACACATATTCATAGTGTGAATGCCAAAAGATGTAAGGTTGATAATGATAGTCCCACATACTTGTGGCACTGCCGCCTTGGTCACATTGGTGTCAAACACACGAAGAAACTCCATGCAGATGGACTTTTGGAGTCTCTTGATTATGAATCATTTGACACGTGCGAACCATGCCTCATGGGCAAATTGACCAAGACTCTGTTCTTCGGAACAATGGAGCGAGCAACCAACTTATTGGAAATCATACATATTGATGTGTGTGGTCCAATGAACGTTGAGGCTCGCGGTGGCTATCGTTATGTCCTCACCCTCACTGATTACTTAAGTAGATATGGGTATGTCTACTTAATGAAACACAAGTCTGAGACCTTTGAAAAGTTCAAGGAATTTCAGAGTGAGGTTGAGAATCAACGTGACAGGAAAATCAAGTTCTTACGATCAGATCATGGGGGAGAATATTTGAGTCACGAATTTGGCACGCACTTAAGGAAATGTGGAATAGTTTCACAACTCACGCCGCCTGGAACACCACAGCGTAATGGTGTGTCCGAACGTCGTAATCGCACCCTATTGGATATGGTATGATCTATGATGTCTCTTACCGATCTACCGCTATCTTTTTGGGGTTATGCTATAGAGACTGCCGCATTCACTTGAAATAGGGCTCTGTCGAAATCCGTTGAGACGACACCATATGAATTGTGGTTTGGCAAGAAACCTAAGCTGTCGTTTCTGAAAGTTTGGGGATGCGATGCTTATGTCAAGAAACTTCAACCTAAAAAGCTCGAACCCAAATCGGAAAAAATGCATCTTCATAGGGTACCCTAAAGAAACTATTGGGTATACCTTCTACCTTAGATCCGAAGGCAAGACCTTTGTTGCCAAGAATGGATCCTTTCTAGAGAAAGAGTTTCTCTCGAAAGAAGTAAGTGGGAGGAAAGTAGAACTTGATGAAGTATTGCCTCTTGAACCGGAGAGTGGCGCAGCTCAAGAAATTGTTCCTGAGGTGCCTGCACCGACTAGGGAGGAAGTTAATGATGATGATCATGAAACTTCAGATCAAGTTGCTACTGAACTTCGAAGGTCCACAAGGACACGTTCCGCACCAGAGTGGTACGGCAACCCTGTCCTGGAAATCATGTTGTTAGACAATGGTGAACCTTCGAACTATGAAGAAGCGATGGCGGGCCCAGATTCCGACAAATGGCTGGAAGCCATGAAATCCGAGATAGGATCCATGTATGAAAACGAAGTATGGACTTTGACTGACTTTCCCGTTGATCGACGAGCCATAGAAAATAAATGGATCTTTAAGAAGAAGACAGACGCGGATGGTAATGTGACCATCTATAAGGCTCGGCTTGTCGCTACGGGTTATCGACAAGTTCAAGGGGTTGACTACGATGAGACTTTCTCACCCTTAGCTAAGCTGAAGTCCATCCGAATCATGTTAGCAATTGCCGCATTCTATGATTATGAGATATGGCAAATGGACGTCAAAACGACATTCCTTAATGGTTTCCTTAAGGAAGAATTGTACATGATGCAGCTGAAAGGTTTTGTCGATCCTAAGAATGCTGACAAGGTGTGCAATCTCCAACACTCAATCTATGGGCTGGTGCAAGCATCTCGGAGTTGGAACATTCGATTTGATGAGATGATCAAAGTGTTTGGGTTTACGCAGACTTATGGAGAAGCCTGTGTTTACAAGAAAGTGAGTGGGAGCTCTGTAGCATTTCTCATATTATATGTGGATGACATACTATTTATGGGAAATGATATAGAATTCTTGGAAAGCATAAAGGCCTACTTGAACAAGTCTTTTTCAATGAAGGACCTTGGAGAAGCTGCTTATATATTAGGCATCAAGATCTATAGAGATAGATCGAGACGCCTCATTGGTCTTTCACAAAGTACGTACCTTGAGAAGATATTGAAGAAGTTCAATATGGATCAGTCCAAGAAGGGGTTCTTGCCTGTATTGCAAGGTATGAGATTGAGCACGGCTCAATGCCCGACCAGGGTAGAAGATAGAGAAAAGATGAGTGTTGTCCCCTATCCCTCGGCCATAGGGTCTATCATGTATGCCATGCTGTGTACCAGACTTGATGTAAACCTTGCCGTAAGTTTGTTAGGAAGGTACCAAAGTAATCCTGGCATGGAACACTGGACAGCGGTCAAGAGTATCCTGAAGTCCCTGAAAAGGACTAAGGATATGTTTCTCGTCTATGGAGGTGACGAAGAGCTCGTCGTAAAGGGTTACATCGATGCTAGCTTCGACACAGATCTGGATGACTCTAAGTCACAAACCGGATACATGTATATTTTGAATGGTGGGGCAGTCAGCTGGTGCAGTTGCAAGCAAAGCGTCGTGGCGGGATCTACATGTGAAGCGGAGTACATGGCAGCCTCGGAGGCAGCACAAGAAGCAATCTGGGTGAAGGAGTTCATTACCGACCTAGGAGTTATTCCCAATGCGTCGGGCCCGATGACTCTCTTCTGTGACAACACTGGAGCTATTGCCCTTGCCAAGGAGCCCAGGTTTCACAGGAAGACCAGGCATATCAACCGTCGCTTCAACTCCATTCGTAAAAATGTTCAAAATGGAGACATAGATATTTGTAAAGTGCATACGGACCTGAATGTCGCAGATCCGTTGACTAAACCTCTTCCTCGAGCAAAACATGATCAACACCAGAACTCAATGGGTGTTCGATTCATCACAATGTAACTAGATTATTGACTCTAGTGAAAGTGGGAGACTGTTGGAAATATGCCCTAGAGGCAGTAATAAAATGGTTATTATTATATTTCCTTGTTCATGATAATTGTCTATTGTTCATGCTATAATTGTGTTATCCGGAAATCGTAATACATGTGTGAATACATAGACCACAACATGTCCCTAGTGAGTCTCTAGTTGACTAGCTCATTGATCAACAGATAGTCATGTTTTCCTGACTATGGACATTAGATGCCATTGATAACAGGATCACATCATTAGGAGAATGATGTGATGGACAAGACCCAATCTTAAGCATAGCAAAAGATCGTGTAGTTCGTTTGCTAGAGCTTTTCTAATGTCAAGTATCCTTTCCTTAGACCATGAGATTGTGCAACTCCCGGATACTGTAGGAATACTTTGGGTGTGCCAAACGTCACAACGTAACTGTGTGACTATAAAGGTGCACTACGGGTATCTCCGAAAGTGTTTGTTGGGTTGGCACGAATCGAGACTGGGATTTGTCACTCCGCATGACGGAGATGTATCTCTGGGCCCACTTGGTAAGACATCATTGTAATGATCTCAATGTGACTAAGGGTTGGTCACGGGATGAGTGTTACGGAACAAGTAAAGTGACTTGCCGGTAATGAGATTGAACGAGGTATTGGGATACCGACGATTGAATCTTGGGCAAGTAACGTACCGATTGACAAAGGGAATTGAATACGGGATTGATTGAATCCTCGACATCATGGGTCATCCGATGAGATCATCGTGGAACATGTGGGAGCCAACATGGGTATCCAGATCCAGCTATTGGTTATTGGCCGAAGAGTTGTCTCGGTCATGTCTGCATGGTTCCCGAACCCGTAGGGTCTACACACTTAAGGTTCGGTGACGCTAGGGTTGTAGAGATATTAGTATGCGGTAACCCGAAAGTTGTTTGGAGTCCTAGATGAGATCTCGGACGTCGTGAGGAGTTCCGGAATGGTCCGGAGGTAAAGATTTGTATATAGGAAGTCCAGTTTCGGCCACCGGGAAAGTTTCGGGGGTCACTGGTATTGTACCGGGACCACCGGAAGGGTCCCGGGGGTCCACCGGGTGGGGCCACCTATCCCGGAGGGCCCCATGGGCTGAAGTGGGAAGGGAACCAGCCCCTGGTGGGCTGGTGCGCCCCCAATGGGCCTCCTCCTGCGCCTAGGGTTGGAAACCCTGGGGGTGGGGGGCGCCCCACCAAACTTGGGGGGCAAGTCCCCCCTTAGGCCGCCGCCCCTCCCTAGATGGGATCTACAAGGGGACCGGAGCCCCCTGGCCCCTATATATAGTGGAGGGGAGGGAGGGCAGCCGGACCCAAGTCCCTGGCGCCTCCCTCCCTCCCGTGACACCTCTTCCTCCCCGCTTGCGCTTGGCGAAGCCCTGCCGGGATCCCGCTACTTCCACCACCACGCCGTCATGCTACTGGATCTCCATCAACCTCTCCTTCCCTTGCTTGATCAAGAAGGAGGAGACGTCTCTCCCAACCGTACATGTGTTGAACGCGGAGGTGCCGTCCGTTCGGCGCTCGGTCATCGGTGATTTCGATCACGACGAGTACGACTCCATCAACCCCGTTCTCTTGAATGCTTCCGCTCGCGATCTACAAGGGTATGTGGATGCACTCCCCTCTCCCTCGTTGCTAGATGACTCCATAGATTGATCTTGGTGATGCGTAGAAAATTTTAAAATTCTGCTACGTTCCCCAACAAACATCACGTGGAGTGCAAAATTCACTCCACAAGGCAAGGTATGACCAAGTCAGTTGCCGATGCAGCTGTAACAAATGAGGTCGGTATCGGCCTTCATCCACATGATCTTGCTTTGTTATGTTCTGATTATATTGTTGTATTGCTTTGAATAAACATTTAATTGAAGCTATTGTATTGCTATCTTTTCTTGTTAAGATAATGAAGATGATTATAGTTGTGAGAGTATGTTTAATCAAATAGTACCACTATTATATTCATCACACTTTTTTTGTATTTATGCAGACAGGGATGCTCAGCTTGATTTCAGTAGAACTGCACGAAATGTTCAGATGGTTCGTGTCCTCCATAATACTTCATCTTGCACAATACATCGAATGGTTCTCTGATCATTTGTCGTCACCTTGAGCCACCGGACTATGTACTTGAATGGAGCTGGCAATGTCTTCAAGGCCTTGCAACAAATAAATATGAAATCCACCATGCTACGCAAGACATTGTTTGATTTCAGTGGAACTGCACAAAAAGATACGCTGGTTAATCAGGCTCCATCACTGGTATGCATCGCTGCTATACAAATGGTTTTTAACCCCTTTCCGCAATGGCATTTGGAACCATCGCCAAGTGAGTGTGGGCGATAGGGGGGTCCTTCCCACACGACCCAAAAATCATCGGGGATAGGCCCTCCTGGCACACTAGATGGGGCAAAATGAGCTCGTGTGCGATCGGGCGAGGCATCGAAACCCAATCGTTTCTGTTCGTATGTACATCCCACATGGTGAATCCCAGAAAAACATTTCTGTTCGTATGTATATCACACACAGTCAACCCAAAGAATACATTTCCGTTCTTATGTACATCCCACACAGTCAATCCAGGGAAAATGTTTCTGTTCTTACGTACATCCACTACTGCAGGATGCTGCTAATGCGGCACTACGATCACAGACCCTTCGAGAAACTGTTTGTGATGCCATAATCGCAAATGGTGCTGTGTGAAAACCATCAAAAAGGTGAAAATGTTTGCGATGGAGGATGCATCAAACACAGTTCAGATTTTAGTTGCGTGTGCGATCCAGTGCATGAAGTTTAGTCCAATGAACTATTTGCAATGAGGCGGAACAAAAGAAACAGGCAGCCTGATGAAGGCGTGTGCGATATAGAGCATACGGTTCATTCGGATGAACTGTTTGTGATTAGGCAACACAAAAGAAACGGGCAGCCAGATGAAGGTGTGTGCGATATACATCATATGGTTCACTCGGATGAACTATTTGTGATTAGGAAACACAAAAGAAACGGTCAGCCAGATCAAGGTGTGTGTGATTGAGGGCATACGATTCAGAAGGATTAACTGTTTGCAATTAGGCAACAGAACAGAAATGGGTAAGCCAAATCAAAGTGTCCGCAATTGATGGCATACACTTCACATGGATGAACTGTCTACGATTAGCCAAAACAAACTAAAACAGTTAGATAGATCAACATGTGTGCGCTAGATGGGCACACCCATTCTAATTAAAAGACGTGTGCTGACATTGCCTATTGCGGTGCACCCTATGGTGCAAACGCCACGTACGGGGCCGAGAAGGCGTACGTGCCCACGTTACGCCTTCCGGGAATAGTGCCACACTTATAAACATCAGTAAATTTTGAGCATGTGTCCCGTCACATTCCAAATTGCAAACCTGTTCACACCGATCAAAACCTAATCGGTTTCCCACTTAGGAGCGTATTACTACGCGGCTATAAATACTACTACTCCAAGATGACTGCACATTCCTCCTCAACTCCTCATTCACAAAAAGTCAAAAACAAACAAGTCATTCATCATCGTTCCCTTGCGTCCGCCATGGCCAGCGTGAGTTCTGGGTCAAGAGATTGCGACCAGGGAGAGGCGATCCTGGAAGCGGGAGCACGAGAGATGTCCCGCCTCGCCGCGACAGCAGCCAACATGTCCCGCCGCATGGCCGTAGCAGCAGAGAGGTCCCGCCGTGTCGCTAAAGCAGCACGAAGGACCCGCCGTGCTGTCGATGCAGCAGACTAGTCCGGCTGCACCGCGGAAGCAGAAGAGATGTCATGCTGCGCCGCGAATGCAGCAGAGATGTCCTCCCTTGTTGCGGCGGCCTGTGAAAATGCCTCGCGGGCAGGAGAGGACTCTTACAGGCGCATGCGTGCCCTCGTCCATAGGCAGATGGATCAGATCTCCAGGTGGGTGGGGTTGCAGGTTGACCTGCAAGCCTCGTTTGAACAGCCTACCGACATCATCCGGCAACTAAATGAGAGCAATGCGAAGCTCTGGGCCGAGCGTGACCTACTGAGGGCGAAGATCATCGGAAGTGCGGAGCAGCAGGAGCAGACCACTGCCTTGTTGAAGAGGACTGGCGTCATCGTCGAGAAACTTATGGACGAGAATAACAAGCAGCACATTGAGCGCAGAAGGCTGGTAGAGGAATCCGTGGATGCTCTCAAGCAGCATCTTGAGGACAAGAAAGAGCACGTCGCCGCTTGCCGCGGAGACTAGATCCCGCGGCCTGCAGCAACGCATCAAGAAAGTAGAGATCAGTGAGCCAGATCGTTGTCTTCCTTCTTCTTTTGCCCTTGTATTTCGGGCGTTGCCGCATGTGGGTTTTTTAATTATGTTTCTAAATATGTAAGACAATTATTATCCACTGTCATCGTCCTTAAATTCATCATGCTTGCTATAAGTCGCAGTCGATGCTATATAGGACCGTCGGATCTTACATCAAGATCCGTGCAAAACTTTCTTTTCAGATTTTCATTTTTCTCTCTTAAATCTCAGTCCAGTGAGACATATAGCCACGTCGTAGAATAGGTGCTCGGGCGCCATTAATGGAGACGTTGGGAGGGAGGTGCACGGAGGGTAGCAGTCAAAGGGCTCTCCTCCTGATGAGCACGCGCAGGGGTCTGATCGCACGCCTCCCGTACTCAAATAGCTACCTCGCACGGCACCTCCTAGCCAATAAAAAAGGGGACGCGTGGCCGCACGTAATTGGTAAGTCGAACGCCCACAGTTTCAACAATACTTGTGTTTCCGATTTGTACCATGACAGCACTTGTTCCAAAATGACTTTGTTGATTGTTAATGTGTGGGCCTTTGCAAATCGGACAAAAAAATTACCACAACATGTTGGTGCCATGTCATGAGACCATGCCAAGTCTCATGATTTTCACGCGTGTTTTGGAATTACATGAATTAAAAAAACCAAGTTTCTCAATCTTTCCGGCCGAGCAACGACTCCCAGATGTTTGAATTTCACTCCCATCTCTTGCATGCGACCTAAAAATTCACCCAAGGACACACATGTGATTTTTTAAACAACTTTGGTGCACTGGAGCATGTGCTTGTAGTTCAAATTTGAAGTATGCACATTAAATGCCCAGAAACTCAATTAATGTATAAAAAAGGCCAAGCGAACCCGGAATAATTCCAAAATTTAGCACGGTACTTCTATTTGGTCTAATCTGGCTATGTAAAAAATAAGGCAGGAGAAGGCAGTGTATGTATGTCGTTTCGCACACGGAGGTGACACGTTCCCTCTCGAAACCACGAGCCTTCTTGAGGGAAGCTCCAGTTTGCAAGAAGCTTCCACCAAAGCTTGTCCCAATTCGGCCAAAAATATTACTGCAGCATGTTGGTGCCATGTCATGACACCATGCCAAGTTTCATGATTTTCAGGCATGTTTTGGAATTACAGGAATTAAAAAACCGAGTTTCTCAATATTTTCGGCCGAGCCACGACGCCCAGATGTTTGAATTTCGCTCCCATCTCTTGCATGGGACCTAGAAATTCACCCAAGGACACAAATGTGATTTTTCAAACAACTTTGGTGCAGTGGAGCATGTGCTTGTAGTTCAAATTTGAATTATGCACATTAAATGCCCAGAAACTCAATTAATGTATAAAAGGTGAAACGAGCCCAGAATAATTCCAAAATTTAACACGGTACTTCTATTTGGTCTAATCTACCTGTGTAAAAAAATAAGGCGGGAGAAGGCAGTGTACGTATGTCGTTTCACACACAGAGGTGACACGTTCCCTCTCGGAACCACGAGCCTTCTTGAGGGAAGCTCCAGTTTGCAAGAAGCTTAGACCAAAGCTTGTCCCAATTCGGCCAAAAATATTACCACAGCATCTTGGTGCCACGTCATGACACCATGCCAAGTTTCATGATTTTGAGGCGTGTTTTGGAATTACAAGAATTAAAAAACCAAGTTTCTCAATCTTTTCGTTCAAGCCACAATGCCCAGATGTTTGAATTTCACTCCCATCTCTTGCATGGGACCTAGAAATTCACCCAAGTACACACATGTGATTTTCAAACAACTTTGGTGCACTCGAGCATATGATTGTAGTTCAAATTTGAATTATGCACATTAAATGCCTAGAAACTCAATTAATGTATAAAAAAGGCGAAATGATCCCGGAATAATTCCAAAATTTAGCACGGTACTTCTATTTGGTCTAAACTGCCTGTGTAAAAAAATAAGGCGGGAGAAGGCAGTGTACGTATGTCGTTTCGCACACGGAGGTGACACGTTCCCTCTCGGAACCACGAGCCTTCTTAAGGGAAGCTCCGGTTTGCAAGAAGCTTACACCAAAGCTTGTCCCAATTCGGCCAAAAAAATTACCGCAACATGTTGGTGCCATGTCATGACACCGTGCCAAGTTTCATGATTTTCAGGCGTGTTTTGGAATTACATGAATTAAAAAACCAAGTTTTTCAATCTTTCCGGCCGAGCCACGACGCCCAGATGTTTGAATTTCACTCCCATCTCTTGCATGGGACCCAGAAATTCACCCAAGGACACACATGTGATTTTTCAAACAACTTTGGTCCACTTGAGCATGTGCTTGTAGTTCAAATTTGAATTATGCACATTAAATGCCCAGAAACTCAATTAATGTATAAAAAGGCAAAACGAGCCCGGAATAATTCCAAAATTTAGAACGCTACTTCTATTTGGTCTAATCTGGCTGTGCAAAAAAATTAAGGCGGGAAAAGGCAGTGTATGTATGTCATTTCGCACACGGAGGTGACACGTTCCCTCTCGGAACCACGAGCCTTCTTGAGGGAAGCTCCGGTTTGCAAGAAGGTTACACCAAAGCTTGTCCCAATTTGGCCAAAAAAATTACCGTAGCATGTTCGTGCCATGCCATGAGACCACGCCAAGTTTCATGATTTTCAGGCGTGTTTTGGAATTACATGAATTAAAAAAACCAAGTTTCTCAATCTTTACGGCCGAGCCACGACACCCAGATGTTTGACTTTCACTCCCATCTCTTGCATGGGACCTTGAAATTCACCTAAGGACACACATTTGATTTTTCAAACAACTATGGTGCACTGGAGCACGTGCATGTAATTCAAATTTGAATTATGCACATTAAATGCCTAGAAACTCAATTAATGTATAAAAAAGGCGAAACGAACATGGAATAATTCCTAAATTGAGCACAATACTTCTATTTGGTCTAATCTGCCTATGCAAAAAAATTAAGATGGGAGAAGGTAGTGTACGTATGTGGTTTCGCACATGGAGGTGACACGTTCCCTCTCGGAACCAGTAGCCTTCTTGAGGGAAGCTCCGGTTTGCAAGAAGCTTACACCAAAGCTTGTCCCAATTCGGCCAAAAAAATTACCGCAGCATGTTGGTGCCATGTCATGAGACCATGCCAAGTTTCATGATTTTCAGCCGTGTTTTGGATTTACATGAATTAAAAAACCAACTTTCTCAATCTTTCTAGCCGAGCCACGACGCCCAGATGTTTGAATTTTATTCCCATTTCTTGCATGGGACCTATAAATTCACCCAAAGACACACATGGGATTTTTCAGCAAACTTTGGTGCATTGGAGCATGTGCTTGTAGTTCAAATTTGAATTATGCACATTAAATGCCTAGAAACTCAATTAATGCATAAAAATGCCAAACGAACCCGGAATAATTCCAAATTTAAACACGACACTCATGTACTAGTTGCATGTTCACTATACGTAAATGTTCTAGCAATTCAAACACAATCCTTTCCCTCCGTAACACCATTTTGTCTTTCAAAACATAATGATACAATCAGGAATACAACAAAAAGTTTACTAGAAAGAATCATGTGGGATGTGATATGAAATATCTTGGCGCACTGTCTTGTCTGGCTTACGCAGGAAGCTTCGTCATCTACAGTCCCCCGCCGCCGCTTGAACCACACTTGCGCGCTAGTTTCTAGTGGCATCGAGCAAATTTTTTTTGCCACCACGGAAATATCTATCTCCCCGCCCCTCCCTCCTACCAAAAGCCACATTTCCACTGTTCCTCCTTGCTTTCCAAGATCAAGCCTTCACTGCTGCTTACTGGCAGCTCATCCTCCTCATCGGCGACCCTTCTTCTTGCAGCACCGCCTCCTCGCCGGCGACCCTTCTTCTTGCAGCGTCGCGTCCTCGCCGGCGACCCTTCTTCTTGCTGCGCGGCCTCCTTGTCGCCGACCCTTCTTCTTGCTGCGCGGTTTCATCGATATGGTCAGGTAATCCACACTCCACCCACACCATCCTCCTTCTTTCCCATCCCACATGCCCTGACTGACGAAGAGACACCTTCCACCGAAATCACTGCCCCCCTCCTCTAATTAAGCGCCGCCCACACCCATTTTACACGCAGTAGAACATGGAGCTGAGTAGCATGCGACCGCACGCGCGAACGAGGTCGCTATGGCTAACATGCATGTCGACCGCCAGATCTTGGAGGAGCACCTCGTCTTCGAGGCCACCGTCGACACCGCCACGCGGTTGTCTACTTTAAAATATAGTTCATGATGTTTTCTCGAGGCCACCGCCAGTGCCTTCTAGTGATTTGTCCTCTGTAATGTTAATATGCAATATGATGTTTAGTTAACAGTTTGGTCCTCTGAAATGTAATGTTCAGTTAACACTTTGGTCCAACAATTGCTACATTTCGTAGTACTATTCTCAAGCATTGTTTGTTTTGATAACTGTCTTATCTTCTAGTACATGTTTCTATTCTGCAATGTCGTGCTCAGTTAACTATTTTGGTTCCTTTGGTCTGCTGTCCATTTAACTATTTGGTTTAGTTCTGCAATTTGATTTTCATTTGACGTGGGTACAATTTTGTATTGTTATGCATGTCACACCAATCGAATTTGGCTGTACTCAATACATATTCTACTGATAGTATGGCAACTCTCAGTTAACCTGATCAAGATCTTCCTTATGTGTGTTGCAGGGAAACAATGGGAGTGTAGGATCAAAAGTATGTCTAGAGGGGGTGATTAGACTACTTGACCAAATAAAAATCTAGCATTTTCCCAATTTTAGTTCTTGGCATATTTTAGCAACTTTGCACAAGTCAAGCAATCAACCTACACATGCAATTCTAAGAGTATAGCAGCAGAAAGTAAAAAAATTGCATATGAAGGTAAAGGGAGGAGTTTGAGGGAGCAAACGCAATGTTGACACGGAGATTTTTGGCATGGTTCCGATAGGTGGTGCTATCGTACATCCACGTTGGTGGAGACTTCAACCCACTAAGAGTAACGGTTGCGCGACTCCACTGAGGGCTCCACCCACGAAGGGTCCACGAAGAAGCAACCTTGTCTATCCCACCATGGCTGTCGCCCATGAAGGACTTGCCTCACTCGGGTAGATATTCATGAAGTAGGCTATCTCCTTGCCTTCACAAACTCCTTGGTTCAACTCCACAATCTTGACGGAGGCTCCCAAGTGACACCTAGCCAATCTAGGGGACACCACTCTCCAAAAGGTAAAAAATGGCATGTTGATGATGAAATCCTTGCTCTTGTGCTTCAAATGATAGTCTCCCCAACACCCAACTCTCTCTCATAGGATTGGATTCAGTGGAAAGAAGATTTGAGTGGAAAGCAACTTGGGGAAGGCTAGGGATCAAGATTTATGTGGTAGGAATGGAATATCTTGACCTCAACACAAGTGTAGTTGGTTCTCTCTCAGAAAATGTATGTCGAAAGTATACGCATGTTCTGATGGCTCTCTCCATGAGTGAAGAGTGGGTGGAGGGGTATATATAGCCTCCACACAAAATCTAACCGTTACACACAATTTACCAAACTCGGTAGGACCGAATCATGAAACTCAGTCGAACCGATTTAGTTCAAAATGTGAACGTTAAGATTTTCGATGGGACCGACATGTCAACTCGGTGGGACCGATGTCATTAGGGTTAGGGCATAACTTAATCTCGGTGAGACCGATTACACAAACTCAGTGAGACCGATTTTGGTAATAGAATAACCAGAGAGTTGGTCAGGCAAACTCGACCGGACCGATACACTCATCTCAGTTGGACCGAAACGTTACAAAAGGGGAACAGAGAGTTTGCATTGCAATCTCGGTGGGACCGATCGCTCATCTCGTTTTGACCGCAACGTTACGAAGGGAAACAGAGAGATTACAATCCCATCTCGGTGAGACCGAGATCCCTATCGGTGAGACCGAAAAAACTAGGGTTTCTGGCACTGGCTATGTCAAGAGAAGTCGGTGGCGCCGGATAGAATGTTTTGGTAGGGCCGAGTTTGACTTTTGGTTTGGGACATATGTGGATATGAGAAAGTAGTTGAGGGCTTTGGAGCATATCACTAAGCATTTTGAGCAAGAAACTCATTAAGCAACACCTCACACCCTCTTGATAGTATTGGCTTTTCCTATGGACTCAATGTGATCTTGGATCACTAAAATGAAAAATGTAGAGTCTTGTGCTTTAAGCTTCAGCCAATCCTTTTGTCCTTGGCATTTTGAGGGGTCCACTTTTCTAATCCATGCCATGCCAATCATTGAGCTTTCCTGAAATATTTATCTTGAAATAGTATTAGTTTAGTGAGCTATATGTTGTTAGGAATTACCAAAACCACCCAGAGATAGTTACACTTTCAATCTCCCCCCTTTTGGTAATTGATGACAACATATAGATCAAAGCTTCGACACATGATAATAAGATTGAAAAATATCGTCGCTTTGAGAAGTATGTGATAAGCAAGAGCTCCACCTAAATTTGTACATTATTTAAAATTTGCTTTTGAATGCAAATGCACAATTGAATAGGATCATGGGTTACTCTTCCATGTCACATACATCTTGGTGGAGCGCTCAAAATGATAGAAATTAAAAGCATGAACTCATCACCAAGCAAGTGAATAATCATATAAGTATTTCACAAGAACATAAAGTATCTCACACAAGCACACAATCAAGAAGTTCAACCTAACAAAAAACAAGAGATAAAAAAGCAACACTCTCTCTCGAAGCCTATGATGTATACATTTTTCTCCCCCTTTGGCAACAAGTTACCAAAAAGTTCAAAAATGCATAGTGCTAAATGTCTCTCAGGATTGATCTTTGGGAGGTGGTGTAGAGATGACTCCAAGGACGAAAGCTTCTGTTGATGTAGCTGGAGCTAGTGGAGTGGCTGCTGGAGGTGGCACTGGAGCTGTAGCTGATGCTGTAGCTCTAGTATCTGTGACTGGCACTGCAGCAGACCTCTGGCTTCAGGGCACTCTAGCAAAAGCATCTGTAGTTGACTTGCCCTTCTTCTCCTCCACTTCCTCCTAAAGTTGCTCAACTGCTGACTAAATCTTAGTTACTTTGACATCAAGATCATAGAATTTCTGCTCAGTGATCCTCTCCAAGCTCTCCTGGTTTTGAGTCAGGGTGGACAAGCCCTTCTCAATCCTCAAGGTGGATTGGATCAGATATCCAAGCTGATCTTGCTTGGATTTCAAGAACACTTGAGATGCCTCTTCAACAATTGGCATTCTTGCAGCTTTCTCAGCTTTAGCTTTGGCTTTCTTCTCCTATTCTTGAACTGATGATGGTTCATTCTCATCCATCACAACTGTGTTGTCTTAAAAGTCAGGGTATATGGCCAGGTGCTCCTTATCCAATAGATATTTTCCTGTGCCCATCTTGGAGTTGATGAGCTCCTGAATTTGTGGGGCATATCCACAACTTCTCTTCTAATCAGCTAATGTCCTTTTGATTGTCTCTACAATCAGACTCATGACTTTGAACTTTTGAGGCCCATCAAACAAATGTAGCAAATTGATAGCATGTCCTCTGATCATATTGTGATCACCTGACTTGGGTAGCAATGTGTGCCTTAGGATCCAGTTGATGGTAGGCAGACCAGACAACAAGAAGTGGGCAGATCCAAACTTATGAGTCTCTAAAGCATCATCTGGGATCTCTCTGTACATGTGTGCCATAGTGTTGTGGTCTTTCTTCTTCTCAGCATAAACATCCAAATCATCCTCATGTTCTTCTAGGGCATTGATCAACTAAGCCCATTCTTCAACACTGGATTGGTTCTCCTAGTACCTTCAGACATCCAAACCATACTTCCATCTGGATAGAAGTGGGCTGTGGAGTAAAACTGCATGATGAGCTCATCATTCCACTTGGTGAGCTTCTGGGCAACAAATGTATCAAATCCACATGCCTTGAAGTTGTCATAGACTCCTGTATAGTGATCTTCATTTTCCTTGATGTACTCCCAGTCAACCCATCTCATGTCACACACTATGGGCTTCTTGTCAAGCAGGACAATCTCATAAAAGTCTTGTTGTTCCTTTGTGTGGAACCTGTAATCCACAACAGTTCTCCTCCTGACAGCATATGGATCAGACTGTCTCCATAATCTCAGTCCAGAATCCTTCCTGCTCTTCATATTTTCTACAACAGGATGTGCATCATTGTGGTCAGGGATCTTGGGCTTGAGCTTCCTTAGCACTTGGGCTTCATCATCTTCTTCATCAACAGTCTCAGGCACTGGGGCCTTGTTCTTTTCTGTTGCTGGAATGTTCCTGGTGCTTCTCTTGGGTGCAGACTTTTGAGCTGGAGCTTTGAGAGGAGACTTGGGCTTAGATGGAGAAGCCCTTAATCTGATTGCATCTCCCATAAGCTTCTGAGCTTTGGGTGCTGGTGCAGCATCCTCTTCTTCTTCATCATCATCTCTCATCATTGATGGTTTTCCAATAACTCTGGCAATGGTCTTCTTGACCCTTTCTTTCCTCTTCTTGCCTTCACCTCCTTCTTTGGGTTCAAGAGTGAACTCCATTGTTTCTTGAGTGGAGGCTCTGGCTTTTGACATTGGAACTCTTCTTGCTGGAGCCTTTGTCTTCATTCCAGGCTTACTTGCAGCAGCTGTGCCATACTCCTTTTTCAGCACCTTTTTCCTTCTAGTGGCCTCATCCTCAACAGCCACATAATCCCCATCTTCAGAATCTGAGGTTTTCTTCTTCCTTGTCCTGGTAGCTGCTTTTGGCAAGTTACTAGGTGTGCTCCTGCTGCCCTCATCATAGCTGCTGGAGGGACTAGTGCCCTCACTCAATTGAACCTGCTCTTCAGACTTGTTCTGACTGTCACTTTGATCAGACATCTTCAGGCAAACTGTTAGCAGACCCTGTGAATAGGTTGTAGATGTGGTAGAGTAGATGAGCATCACAAAGTACAGAGGTTTTGCAAAACAATTGAGTCAAAAAGCTTAGTTTTAGTTCTCTACAGAAGTGATCTCGGAGCTACCGAATTGACAAACTCGGTGATACCGAAGCAACACTTGGAACCTAAACTAGTGAACTCGGTTGGGCCGAGTCACAGTTTTGTGGCACCGAGATTTCTAGGGTTTCACAGAATCTTGAACTCGGTCACACCGATTTGCACATTTCGATTGGACCGAAAAGCGCATGTGCAATGGCCAAGGCCGAATCGGTGAGACCGATTTCTACGTTTCGGTCGGTCCGAGGTGAGTTCTGCGGAGAGCTAACCCTAAAACTTTCGAATCAATCTAGACCTAAGGAAGTTTTAGCTGGATGGATCAATCTCAATCGTGGCAAGAACCATGGCATTGTCCTTGTGCTAGGAATCAGAGTGAAAAGGATAGCACAAGGGGTCGAACACTTACCCTAGAGCGGCGAGTGTTCGCTATGGCGGCAACAGCAGAGCAGATTGCCGTTGACAGCGGCAGAGACCAACGGCGGGAGGTCGCTGGCAGCAAGAGTACGATCCAGAGACCCGAAGAGGCAGAGCAGGTTACGCGCGGGTGAAGGGTTTCAGAAAATTTTCCAAAATTTGACCCGTCAGTATATATATAACCTGACCCTGCCGCTGTGACCGAGCGGAACAACTCGGTGGCACCGAGATGCAAAACTGCAGGCAGTTACTGCAACTCAGTGTGACCGAAAGGTTCTAATCGGTTGCACCGAGATTGAAAATCTAGATCAACTAAGTGATCTCGGTAGGACCGAAAAGGATGAATCGGTCAGACCGAAATGCACAAAGAGGTTTTGTAAGTTTAAGTCTATGATGAATCGGGGACTCCGAGTGCTCCTCACACAGAGTGGTTCGAATATGACTTGATCCAACTTTGTGATGTAGCATGAATAGAGTTTGAGACGAGGAAAGCATAGATAGCTAGAGGGAGTTCTTAGGCATTCTTGTCCATCCATTTGGCAAAAGAGAAAGAGACAAACAATCAAAGCAACAAATGGATGTCTTCGAATGAGAGAAATATGCATCCAACATGCTCACACAATAAAATGGCAAATGAAATATGTGACAAAGCATGCACAGACACTCTAGCATCTCTCAAACAATTGGCAATGACTAGGTCATCTATATATGAGTATATTGATTTAGGAGTCAAATGAGAACATTTGATCATAGGTCATACTCATCGTTTAAGCACAAGTGGGGTTACCACTTTTACATAAAGCATTGTTGTGCTCACACCATTAGAGTTGCTTTAGCTCAATTTTAGAGTAAATCTCCCCCTAGATGTGATGTCCCCCCTAAGAGGGATGAACTAACCTTGGGTTTTGTCGATGATGACTTCATGTAGGTAATGAAGATGTGGATGCTCAATGTTGATGTAGATCATTTGGAGCAATCCTTTGGAGTGAGTTGCACTTTCAATACCTACATGGGTTAGTCCCACAAGGAACAAGAAAGGATATCTATAGACATAGAGTGATGTATACACAAGATGATGTCCATTAAAGCATTAGGTTACCTTGTCCCTTGTCTTACCAACAAGAGGGTTTGTGACTCCTTGAACTAGTGCAAGATATGGAAGTTGTTTGCACTTGTTATTGCCAAATGATAAGAGTGATTAATGTTGGCGGAGTCACCCTCAAGAACTCTCTAGTTCTTCTTCTTCGAGATCCACACCATATTGATGGGAATCCTTGGAGGTGTAGTTGTACTTGATGAGGTAGAACTTGATGTAGTCTTGGGAACCCACTTGACCAAGGCCTTAGGAGCTTCTTCAAATGCATCAATCTCCTCTTGAAGCTTGTGCTTTTTGCTTGTGGTCTTGTGGTGGAAGATCATCTTGATCTTGTGTTCCTTTGAAAGAAGTAGGATCATAATTATCTTGTTGAGGAACAAACTTCGTCTTGGGGTATTGGTCTTCTTCCCACTCAACTCCATTGGCATTGAACTTTCGTTTAAAACCAACACCTTGATTCTTTCGGTGCCTTCCTTGCTTGCATACAATTTCCTCAAATTGCTTACTTCCGGCAAGGCTCTTGTAAACACCTTTCTCTATAATTCCCTTCAATAAGCTATTTTCTTGCTCAGGTGTAACTTGGCTAAGAGAGTCATTAGTGGAATCAAGAGAACTACTAGAAGCAACAACATTGGTGTCAGTGAGAACGACACCTATGGGATCACTCGGATCCCTTCTACGTCGGCGGGCGCGGGGTCATGAGAAGAGCAGGTTTAGGAGCAAGCACACGGGGCGTTTACCCAGGTTCGGGCCGCAAGGATGCGTAAAACCCTAGTCCTGCTTTGGTGGGTGTATTGAGTGCTCTTGAGCTTTCTGAACAAGCTACGGTGGCTGTGCCATTTCAAAAAGCCGAATCCCTCTCCTGGTCGCCTCGGGCCTCCTTTTATAGGAAAAGGGGTGAGGGAGTCCTAGATTAGGGGGTGTACGGGTAGCCAGACTATACCTTCAGCCGGACTCCTGGACTATGAAGATACAAGATTGAAGACTTCGTCCCGTGTCCGGATGGGACTTTCCTTGGCGTGGAAGGCAAGCTTGGCGATGCGGATATTCAAGATCTCCTACCATTGTAACTGACTTTGTGTAACCCTAACCCTATCCGGTGTCTATATAAACCAAAGGGTTGTAGTCCGTAGGCAATCAACTCCATACACAACAATCATACCATAGGCTAGCTTCTAGGGTTTAGCCTCCTTGATCTCATGGTAGATCTACTCTTGTACTACCCATATCATCAATATTAATCAAGCAGGAGTAGGGTATTACCTCCATCGAGAGGGCCCAAACCTGGGTAAAAAACATCGTGTCCCTTGTCTCCTGTTACCATCCGGCCTAGACGCACATTTCGGGACCCCCTACCCGAGATCCGCCGGTTTTGACACCGACATTGGTGCTTTCATTGAGAGTTCCTCTGTGCCATCACAATCAGGAAGGATGCCTCCTCCCGTCTTTAAAGACGGCGCCATTGCTAAGGGAGCCTTGGCTATCAGCCAAACCCTCCGGCTAGGTGGTTTCCTCATGACCGCCTGTTCGGCTGTTGCGCCGACGGTGACCTCTCGGGTCATCAAAAGCAACCTACACGTCAGCTCGGAGCTCGTCAAGCAGCTAGATCCAATGGATCTCTCTTCCGTAAACGAGCTCTTGGATCGCATCGCTGTCCTGGGGGTCGCTACGGATTACGACCAGGTTGGGCCTAAACCCGATCTAAGAGAAATTAACTCTCCCCAAGTCACCCACCACGTTGCCGTGGTAGAGGCGCAGTGCGGCGACCCTTCATCTATTTTAAGGACTAGCTACGTCCGAATTCCCGACTCCTCCAAGCCGGATACCCACGGAGAGGAGGATGTAACTCAAGACCTGAGCTTAAGATCAAGCAACGGGCTAGATTCGTTGGACAACATCCAAGAATCCGAATTTCAGAGTTCGGAAACTCTTCGGGCTCCGAATCTTGGATTGGGTGAGGTTTCAGATTCAACGACACCCACCCACCCGAACATAAGCGATCTCTCCCAAATCAGGCAGAGGCCCGAGGAAACAGTACATCATTACTGGGCCAGATTCCTCCTGGTTATGAACAGGACAAAGGATTGCCGCGAGGGAGACACAATCTCAATTTTCTGCAGTAATTGCACGGACGAGGGAATCCTTAACGCTGTAAGTCATCGTGATATTACACGCTTCGCTGACTTGGCGTCCATAGTACAAAAATACTGTGCGATCGAAAGCGCCTGGAAAACTGAAATAAAATTTTGGGATAATCCGGCCTTGAATAGTAATCCCGTCCGAACTAAGAGGGTGCATCATCATAGGACGCCCGGGATAAACACCAAAAAGCCAAAACCCTCTACAGGGCATGGAACCGTACTGGAAAGGTGGCTTGATGGACCCTGTAGAATTCACAGTACAGAGGACGCCGCACCAACTCACAGCCTTAGAGCATGTTGGATACTCCGGCAGGTGGCCAAAATTGGCGAGGACCTCCTAATTCTGGAGGCCGCAGAAAGCCAGCCCGAGGACACCAGTACCATTCTCACAGTCTTCGAGACTTTCGCATCAAATAATATGCGAAAAAGAACACTCCGCAGCCTCGCCGAAGTCTATCAAGTTGCAACAATAAATCCATGGAGCGACACTGCTATTACCTTCAACGCAAGTGATGAACATAGATTCTGAACAGCCCGAGCACTAGCCGCATTGGTCCTCAGTCCGATAGTGGACGGCTTTCGCCTCACCAAGGTGCTCATGGATGGAGGCAGCGGACTGAACCTCATTTATGAGGAAACCCTTCAAAAAATGTAAATAGACTGGAACCGCGTCGAGCGAAGCAGCACAACCTTTAGAGGAATAATCCCCAGTCAGGAAGCGCGCTGCACAGGAAAAATCACACTAGATGTGGTGTTCGGCACGCCAGATAATTACAGGTCCAAAGAAGTCACGTTTCAGGTGGCCCCGTTTAAGAGCGGACATCACGCTTTACTGGGACAGGAAGCATTCACAATCTTCCAAGCAATACCCCATTACGGGTACATGAAGCTTAAGATGCCCGGGCCGAACGGAATTATCACTCTAGCTAGTGATCCGGACGTAGCACTCCGCGCCGAAAACAAGACGGCCGCATTAGCCCTTGAGGCACTATCCGAAGCCTTAGCGGCCGAGGAACTGACTACGCTGCGCTCCACGGTTAACAGGGATGATGTGATACTCGATAAGAGATCCAAATCCACATCCTTCAAGCCAGCTGATGAAATAGTCAAATTCCAGGTCCATCCAACGGACCCCAATAAAACAGCTTCCATCGGGGCACGACTGAACCCTGATGTAGACGCTGCACTGCGAGAGTTCCTACAAGAGAACTGGGACATTTTCGCCTGGCACCCTTCGGACATGCCAGGGATCCCACGCAGGCTGGCCGAACACAGCTTAAATATCCTAAAAGGATTCAAACCTGTCAAACAAGCCCTTCGGCGTTTTTTCAAACCCAAGAGACAGGCTATGGGAGAGGAGCTAGCCAAGCTACTGGAGGCCGGATTCATTAGAGACATAAAACATCTGGACTGGCTAGCAAACTTGGTGATGGTACCAAAGAAGGACAAATCCTGGCGCCTGTGTGTCGATTTTAAAGACCTTAACACGGCTTGCCCAAAGGATCCCTTCCGCCTCCCCCGTATCGATCAAATTATCGATGCCACCGCAGGACATGACTCATTGTGTTTCCTCGACGCATACTCCGGGTACCATCAAATCAAGATGGCAGAATCAGACCAAGCCGCAATAGCATTCATCACACCATACAGCCCATTATGCTTCAACACAATGCCCTTCGGGCTAAAAAACACCGGCGCAACATATCAGCGCATGATCCAGACATGTCTGGCAAACCAGATCGGCAAAACAGTGGAGGCGTATGTGGATGATGTGGTCGTCAAATCAAGACATGTCGAATCCCTAGTAAACGACTTGAGGCTTACATTCGATAACCTCCGACAATATGACATCAAGCTCAACCCAGAAAAATGCGTCTTCGGCGTTCCAACCGGAAAGCTCTTAGGCTTCATTGTATCCGGTAGAGGAATTGAAGCAAACCCAGCCAAGATCCGAGCTTTGTCACAATTGGATATCCCAAAGGACCTCAAACAAATACAAAAATTAACCGGATGCGTGGCGGCTTTAAGCCGCTTCATCTCCTGCTTGGGAGAAAAGGCACTACCCCTCTATCACCTCCTTCGGCGCACCGAACACTTCGAGTGGACGGAGGCTGCCACGGCCGGACTTGATGAAATAAAAGCCATATTGGCAACAAACCAGTCCTGGCCGCGCTGAACACCGGTGAACCAATGTTATTGTACATTGCAGCAACACATCAAGTTGTCAGCGCAGTGCTCATTGTCGAGCGGGAAACGGATGGACACAAATTCCCCCTTCAAAGGCCGGTCTACTACGTATCCACTGTCCTCACTCCATGCAAATCATGGTACCCGCATTATCAAAATATTGCATACACGGTATTCATGGCATCCCGGAAGCTACGACACTACTTTCAAGAGTGTTCCATAACAGTAGCCCCGGAAGTGCCACTAAACGATATTATCAACAACCGCGATGCAACGGGCCGGATTGCAAAATGGGCCATCGAGCTTCTCCCGTTCGATATAACCTATAAGCCACGGCGAGCTATTAAATTGCAAGTTTTGGCCGACTTCGTCACAGAATGGACGGAGGCCGAGCTCCCTAAAGAGTATGGCACATATTCAAACTGGATTATGCATTTCGACGGCTCCAAAATGTTGGCCGGACTGGGGGCTGGCATCGTCCTGACGTCCCCCACAGGAGACACAGTCCAATATGTGCTCCAGATCATGTACATGGATTCCAACAATGCAGCCGAATATGAGGCCCTCCTACATGGTCTCCGGATAGCAATATCCATGGGTATCCAGTGCCTAGAGGTACGTGGGGATTCAAACCTCGCGATATCCCAAATAAATGGAGACTTCGACGCCAAGGACCCAAAAATGGCAGCTTACCGCAACGCCGTCCTAAAAATGTCAGCTCAGTTCGAAGGGCTGGAGTTTCACCATATAGCCCGAGAAAACAATCAAGCAGCGGATGTCCTGGCACGCATCGGAGCAAAACGTGATGCAGTCCCCCCCCCAACATCTTCTTGGAAAGATTGTTCAAGCCATCCGTAGCATGGGAGGGGGAACCCGCAAATACCAGCCCGGACCCAGCCGCACCACTCGACGCCGAACAATCTGACACAATTGGAGGCTCTGTCAATGAAATTACACCTTCAGCCCACGTAATAATGGCGGTCATCGCCCCGTGGACAGAACCATTCCTAGCCTACCTTACTAGGCAGGAACTCCCGGAGGACCAAAACGAGGCCCGCTGCATAGTGCGGCGATCTAAAGCCTATAGAGTCCATGAGGGAGAGCTTTATAAGAAAAGCACTACCGGAGTCCTTCAAAGGTGCATCTCCGAAGAGGAAGGGCGGAACCTTCTGGCTGAAATTCATGCCGGACTCGATGGTCACCACGCCGCTCCTCGGTCCCTTGTTAGCAAGGCTTTCCGTACAGGCTTCTATTGGCCGACGGCCTGGGCAGACGCTCAGGACCTAGTCCAACGATGCGCTGGTTGCCAACTTTTTGCCAACCAAAGCCATATGCCACCCACCGCACTCCAAACTATACCCATCACCTGGCCTTTTGCGGTCTGGGGCCTTGACATGGCCGGACCCCTTAAAGGTGGGACCGATAGGAAAAAAATACTTACTGGTCATGGTGGATAAATTCACCAAATGGATAGAAGCCAAGCTTGTTAAAACGGCCGAATCCGGACCTGTGATAGACTTCATATCCGGGGTTGTACACTGTTATGGCGTCCCCCACAGCATCATAACCGATAACGGTACAAACTTTACCGCCGACGAGGTAAAACTCTGGTGCAAAAACATGGGCATCAAGCTCGATTATGCTTCCGTCTATCACCCACAAACCAACGGCCATGTTGAACGTGCAAATGGTCTTATCATGAGCGGCATTAAACCCAGACTGGTGCGGTCCCTCAAGGAATCTAACACGCACTGGGTAGAGGAGCTCGACTCCGTGCTATGGGGGCTGCGGACCACGCCAAATCGCACCACCAGATACACACCATTTTTTATGGTGTACGGCGCAGAGGCAGTTCTGCCCTGCGACATAATTCATGACTCACCTAGAGTGCGCATGTACGAAGAAAGAGAAGCCGAGCTCGATCGGCAGGACAACTTGGACGCCCTGGAGGACGTGTGTGACGTGGCAAAAGCCCGTTCCGCATTTTATCAACAGCAGGCCCGAAGATATCAAAGCAGAGAAGTACGGGCCAAAAATTACAATGTTGGCGAACTAGTTCTACGCCTGCCGGATAAGAAAAAGGACAAACTCAAGGCCAAGTGGGAAGGTCCATTCATAATCGACCAAGTCCTGACTGGCGGGGCGTACCGCCTGCGAGATGCGTCAGATAACCGACTCGAGCCGAACCCGTGGAACGCCACCCGTCTCCGAAGATTCTATGCCTAGCGCCGGACTCTGTGTTCGTCTCCTTCCTCTGTCCATTTTTTGCATTTTTCTGTCTTACATTTCTCTCCTTCCCCTCTTTTCTTTTATAGCCCTTAAAGGCTCATCTAGTGACGCGCCACTCGCGCTCATTAAACCTGGGGGCTTCTTTAACAGAAGCTTATTTATACGGGCTTCACACCCAACACATGCGTCAAACTTCCGCATGTACCTTTTCCTTCACCATTATATGCATCGATATGACTTAAGTTTTGGCCAAGCTGGGTTGCCTGGCTCCTGTGCTTACCCCTACGTTCTGGATTGTTCAGCTAGGTGGTAAAGGGAGCACCTCTGCGATTGTTACTGCCGGGTCAGCCAGATGTGTACCTCAGACTGGGTGAAGCCGAAAGCTAGCGTTCTTAAGGGAATATTCGGTCGGTGAGATAAAAGATGATCTTTTTACTCATTTTATGCGCCCCCAGATGCTTTTTTCTGCGTCTTTTTACGCAGTCCGGACATGCACTTTAGGGCATGCCTCCCAGCGAAAGGAACCCCTAATGGAACTATTCTCTCTGGAAGATGTTTCTTACTAACCATGTAATATAACATAACTATTTGGGCACTTGTCTGATAAAGCACTAATTACCCCTACGCCTAGTCTCCACGCATACCACGGTTCTTATATAACCGCTATGGTATTCGGACACACTCCGGACCGTCAGGTCTCGAGGTTGAAGCGAAAAGGTCGGCAACGACAAACGATCTACAATCCGGCTAGAAGGCATTACACATGTCAATTCAAAATTACATAGTCATTCTGACTGGTTGTATTCCTCTTCTATACCATCTAACAGGCTGTCTAATTTACAGTCCTGCTGGGAATACTTCGCGGCCAACTCTACTTGGCCGTATACTAAGCTCACAGGGATCTCCTTCCCGTCAGGCCCCACTGGTCCGACCTCGGCCATGTGGTTTGGGTCAGACTTCGTAAAACGGGTCTTCACCATGGCCCAGGCTTCCCTAGCGCCTTGTCAGCACGCCGATATCTTCCACAACCGGAAGCGCCGCCGAGCTCCCTTCAGCTTCTCCGCAAGCTCTCCAAGGCCCTCGGGCATGGAGTGGGCAGGCCATAAGGCTTGGGCAACGCCTCGCATCGCCTGCCGAATTCTCTCGTGCAGTTGCATGAGTTCAGGAAGAAGGTCACCCTTAGAACCGGGCATCTCCTCTGCAGGACGACCTGTGAGCATACCTACAGACATTACTCTGTTAGTCGACTTCCTCGCCGAACTCTTTTTTCAAAGTTCGTTCAAGCACTTACTAAATATGCCGCGTCAAAGCCGCTGATTCTCCTTCGTAGGGTCCGACAGCTGGCCACGAACATCTTTAAGTTCGACGTCCAGTCTGGTGTTGGCATCCTGAAGATCATTCTTCTCTCGCCTCACCTTTGTCAACGTACTCTCACCGGCCTTTAGCCGGCGTAAGAGTTGTTGCTTTTCCGGATCGAGTCCGGCGCCATCTGCAACATGATTTGTCAGATTTGCACCCACACCGCACAATACTAATCTTTCGAAGTGTATCTTACCTGAGGGGGTCTCTTTGGGCTCCCCTGCTGCGGCTAGTGCGGCCTCTAGTTGGGCCTTGCACTTTTCCAGCTCCTGGGACAGTACAGTATTCTTCTCTGTAAGAACCTGCATATTAAATGATCCTTAAATCAGTTGCTCTAACTGTTTCAAGTCTCGGGGGCTACTGGTATATATATATTTGACCAAAATTTTCTTACCCGTATGTCTTTTACATACTGCTCCGTGGCTCTGGCTAAACCATTTCGAGCAGCACGGAGGTACGCATCTCCCGAATTAAAGGCATCTAAAGCCTCTTGGGAGAAACAAGCGTCGCGTAGAACTGTCCGGCGATGCCTGTGGTTCATGGCACTCTCCACTTCAGAATTTGTGGCAGACAGCCTGTCCGCATCCTCTGTCGGAGGAGCGTCTGGTGCGCGCCTTGTGCTCGCCTTGTGCTCGCCTCCGCTTCCTGGCCAGACGTTGGAGCCTGGCTGGTGGAGGCGCGATTGGCAACCTCTCCGGATGTAGTCCGGCGAGGTCTCTTCGTTCTAAAGATAGCACGAACGTTAATATGCCCTAACAGAATAACACCAGGGAAACAGAGGGTGCGCTATACCTTTGCACTGGCATCTCAGTCCGGACTACATTCCTTTTTGCCCCACGGGGCCCTACGGCCCCTCGTTGGCTAGCCGCCGCAGGTTCGGCCTCCTGCCTCGGAAATCTCCCCTGCAAAACACGGTTGTCGTCAGAAACACCGGAATACGTGAGAGTGGAATCTCTCTCAAGGGAATGAGACTCCGGTTTCTGTCACCTGGGAGGCCGGGATTAACCCTGGGTAATCAGCCGTGATGGCTACCAAGGTATTGTCCTTGCTTAGCTGATGGAACACCCCGTCGATAAGCTCCACCGATATGTCTGGATCCTCTTCGGAGTCCGGATCGAGGGACCATTCTGGGTCCTCGGACTGTGGAGGGCGGCTGTTTATATCCTTTACCACCTGTCGCAGTTCCTGCATTGAAGTCATTAGACTACATATCTAACCATGGGAGTATAAAACAAACCGGCAAGCGCAGTTGTTCACTTACCCAACTTGGAGGATCGTACATACTGAATCCGGCCTGCGGGTTGACGCGGAGGAATTCCTCCTTTTCTCCCTTGTACAAAGAGGATAAGATCTTTACTAAGCCGGCGGCTGAGGCCGGCCCCTTACGACCATAACGTGTGGCGTCATCCTCCCTGTTGAAATCCCACATGGGGTGGCCTCTATATTGAAGCGGCTGCACCCCCCGCATAATGCATGCGGCCATGACTCCAATCATGGTTAGTCCGGAATGAGCCAACAGTCTTATCCGGCCCATCAGGTAAAGGACGTCTCTGTCGCTTTCTCTCTGAGAGCTCCGCGGATGCCAGCTCAAGCGTTTCTTCAATCGAGCACTGTTGAACTCAGGGAGACCGACCCGAATAGGGTCCGGTAGCGGGACGTCATCTATATAAAACCATTCTGAAGGCCAGTCCTCGGACGCCTTCTTTGGGGTTCCGGATAGGTATCCAGTCCCGGCGATGCGCCATACTTCGGCTCCGCCCACTTGGTATATAGACCCCTCTTTGGAACGGGGCACCAGGCAGAATAACCTCTTCCACAACGCGAAATGAGCCTCAACGCCTAAAAATAGCTTGCAAAGGGTGACGAAACCCGTAATATGCAATACGGAGGCGGGCATGAGATTGTGCAGCTGGATGCCGTAGAACTCCAGAAGCCCGCGAAGAAATGGGTGAATTGGAAATCCCAGTCCCCTTATTAGATAGGGTACGAGGCACACCTGCTCTCCTTTAGAAGGATTGGGGGTGCTCTCCGCTTGTTTTCCGCCATTATAGGTGGCGAGACCGGCTCGGACCGGGACCATGTATGCCTGAGGGAGAAATCCCTTGGCCTGAAGTGATGCTAACTCGCTATGCGGGATGGTGCAACTCTCCCAGTCCCCGGGTTTGGGACCGGAGGGGCGAGGGGAGGAGCTGCGACGGCTGGTCATGTTGGAATGAACCTTTGCTGGAGGCACTCTGATGATAACTCGTGGAAAGGAGAAGATGTGGTTTGGACCTAAATCCCCATCCCGTTAAATAGGCGGCTCGTTTATACGGCTAGGGGTGTGGATGTAAAAACACCCCGGATTTTCGCATTCGTTTGAAACGTGGAAGACGGCCATTATTGGGCGTGGAAGCCGAGGAGCACTACATTACAAAAATCGGACATTATTCCTACAGGTACACAAGATTTGGAGAAGAACCCGCCTTGCAATGCCGAACAATCTGCGCGCCGGACTCGTCGTCATTGAAGCCTGGTTGGGGGGCTACTGAGGGAGTCCTGGATTAGGGGGTGTTCGGGTAGCCGGACTATACCTTCAGCCGGACTCCTGGACTATGAAGATACAAGATTGAAGACTTCATCCCATGTCCGGATGGGACTTTCCTTGGCGTGGAAGGCAAGCTTGGCGATGCGGATATTCAAGATCTCCTACCATTGTAACCGACTTTGTGTAACCCTAACCCTATCCGGTGTCTATATAAACCGGAGGGTTGTAGTCCGTAGGCAATCAACTCCATACACAACAATCATACCATAGGCTAGCCTCTAGGGTTTAGCCTCCTTGATCTCGTGGTAGATCTACTCTTGTACTACCCATATCATCAATATTAATCAAGCAGGAGTAGAGTATTACCTCCATCGAGAGGGCCCGAACCTGGGTAAAAAACATCGTGTCCCTTGTCTCCTGTTACCATCTGGCCTAAACGCACAGTTCGGGACCCCCTACCCGAGATCCGTCGGTTTTGACACCGACAAGGGGGCTGCCACAGTGGCACACAGGAGGTGGAAAGGCCTACAGTGCGCGAGCTTATCGCACGACATTACGGGACAAAGTGCATTAAATGCGCTACGTAGGTGTACATTAGCTTTATCGGGGACAGGAACGAAGCCCATCCCGTCCGTCGCCGCTTCGCCTCGCTTCAACATGCGCCCAGACCAGCGATGCATGCAGCGCCATGTAGGCAGGCAGGCAGCTGAGGTGGCGCGGTGGTAGGGCCTTCGTGAATATCTGCATGCCACCACGCAGGTGCTTGCCGATTTGGCCTGGAAGCTGCATGTTGCCACGTAGGTGCCTTCCCAGCTGGCTGGGCTGGCAGCTGCATGCGAATGGCGGTGGGGTCTTGGCTGATGCGGGCCTGGCAGTGGCCTTGCTGACGCCCTCGGCAAGGGTCTTGCCGTGGCGTTGCTGTCATCCCCGGCAAGGGTCTTGCCGGGGGTCTTGTGGATTCCCCCGGCTAGGATCCTGCCGAGGGTCGCCGTCTTCCGGTCCTCGTCTGATCTTGTGTTTATCATCTTGACAAAGATTTGCATGCCACCACAGAGGCGCCTCCCGAGCCTTGGTTCCAACGCAGTTGTTTGGGTCGGAGCCTGTGGGCTCAAGGGTGGCTTGCTCTGCTGGTTTTGGGCAAGTTGCCCCGGCAAGGCTCTTGCCGGGCTGTGGGGGGGGGAGGCGCCTCGGCAAGGATCTTGCCGAGGGAGTCCACCTTGCTCTCTTGCCCTCCTGCGCTTCTGGTCTTAGCATTGCCTTGGTCGTCTTGTGCTTCGGCTTCTCCCCGGCTTCCCTCCTCTGCCCTGCTTAGTATGGCCGCGGTGCGTGGCTCTGACTGCCCATGCACAAGTAAAGGGGTCAAAAGTAGAGCCCCTACTTTTGTACACCGACAGGAGCCCCCGGGGCTGGGCCATACATATGCGTGAAGCGTTGTTGGGCTAGGCCCAGAATGGTGCGCGGGCAGGTGGGGCGGATTTTACCGTAGTAACTTCTCGTCCGCTGCGCTTCCCTACGACCCGCGTTGAACGCGTGACGTGGAGTGCCGTGCGTGACATGGGGGTCATGCGTGGGGCGGTTCCTGCGTGCATGTGTCACATCATGGTAAAGAGGCGGCTTGTGCCTTCCCCACAAAAGGAGGGAGGCGCAGAGGCACGACCCATTTACTTAGGTGGACTCGGGTCATGGCCTTCAAGGCGCTTGCGCCCCATGATCACGGGGTGGGGAGCGGCCGCTTCGCCTGTCCCTTCAACGCTGCTCGCTCGACATGTGTCCCTCATCCAGGTAGCAGGAGGTGGAGGTGGGAAACCGGGCCGTCGCTAATTGGGGCAGTGGGCCGGTCCTGATTCCGTGTGCCCGCGATGACCGGATTAGTCGAGTGGGGCGGCCGAGCCCCGACTCCGCCCCTTTATAAGGAGGGGAGGGGCGGCATTCCACATTCTTCCATCATCCGCCTCCTTCCACCTCCACTTCTTTCTTCCATCCTCCATGGCGAGAGGAAGCGCTGGCCCTTCGACGGTGGCAGCGAGGGTCGCTGCTCGTCAGCGCGTTCCTCCTCCCCAAGAGCTCGTGGCGGCAAAACCGGCCACGAGGGAAAGGGGGAGGAGGCGAGGCCGAGGTTGTCTTGGTGCTCGGGGGAGAGGAGGACGGGGCGGCGCATCAGCCTCGCCTCCGCCAGCGATGCCTCCCCCGACAGAGCACCAAGTCGGGGACCAGCCCCGCGAGTTCTTCATCAGGCTGTGCCGGCCACCGCGTCGCCGCCTCCGTCTCCCTACTGCCTTTGCTCGGGAGATGGAGCTCGATCCACCCTAGACCCTCTGGTTGCACATGAAGGGCTGCGGGAACGATGGCACATGGGTCGACGTCGACTTCCCTGCCCCTCACGTCATGTACCTCCGCCGCAGATGGAGGACGTTCACACGCAACCACAGCCTGATGGCGGGGCTTGTCCTCTACTTCAAGATAATGGAGGGCAGCCTGCTTTCCGTCAAGGTCTTCGGGGATCTCGGAACTTGCTTGAAGTGCTGCATGGAGAGCTCCTCAGATGATGAAGATTCCTCCTCAAGCGGGAGTGACGAGGAGGATAGCGACAATGACGATGAGGGAGTCGAGCGGAAGGATGCCAACTCTGACTTCGACTGACGCGCCGCCCCTCCCTCGGCCACGCGCCTTGCCGAGGGCCATCCTCGCCAAGCTCTCCATCGGGGTGCTCCCCATCGTCTCCTTGGGCGGATGGCGTAGGAGGGTCGGAGAGGGCGAAGAAGGCGGGTGGCGGCCATCAAGTCGGAGTACGCGGGCACCGACACCTTCGTCGCGTATTGTCGGCCCGCTGTCTCGTCTTCCAGCTCCTTTCCTGGCACCAAGATGTTCTCTTGGTGCTTTCTGCTCTTTGCACCTCGCCTAGGCGCTCTTTTTGCCCTCCCGCCCTCTTGTTTCACCTTCCGAGGAGAGGGACAAGAAAGGGATTACAGGCACTTATCTCTCTTTTCTCTTTTTTTTAGTTTGTAAGCCTGCGGGCACTTGTTAATTTTAAGACGTGTTATCCCCTTGCTCATGTTTTTAATTCCGTATGAACTATACCTGTATGGGATGTTTTTAATGAAAAAGTGTGCTTGTCAGGTTCTTTGTGCGTCAGCGAGGTCCATGCCAAGGATGAATCCTTGTTATTTTTAAGATAAACATTGTCACCTAGCAATAGGCCTTGCCGTCTCCCACTTTGGTCGACCATTGTCGCGCTCTTGGCGGAGGCAGGGGCGAAGTAGAGTTAGGCCCCTCGTTCATCTCCTCGCCATCATGACTACTACCAAATTCCGACCCAGGAGATAGCTCTTGGGTACAAGGAAGGGGGAGCATGGTGGTTTTAAGAACATAAACGAGGTTTCACATGACCTAGTTCTATACGGAGATGCATAAAAGGGGATGAAAGACTTATCTGGATCCGTAGCCCCCGGCAACCTTGGCTCGCCGTGGTTGGATCCTTGTATCTTCAGCCCCCGGCAGTCTTGGCTTGCTGGGGCCGGAGCGCCAGTTCATTCTCTTTTTCCCGAGTGGCTCAACAAAAATGTCCGCGTGCCCTGCGAACCAAAGAGAACAGAAAGACGCGCACTCGACCTCTAGGCTAGGGGTTAGTCTCCGCTAAGCACTACCAACCCTAACCGAGGGAGAGACTTAACCTAGCTTTGTTTATAACTTAGGGTGCCAGCGCTTCATTTATTTATGCCCAGGGTCTGCGCCTGGCTTTGTACAGAGGGTTACATGCCTTGCCGGCAAGGCTCGTACAAAAGGTGGTTCGCCGGGAGGCCCGGCAACCGCGCCTTATGGGTAAAACTTGCAAAGATGTTCAATGTTCCAGGAATTGCTTACTTGGGCAGCATCTTCGGTCTCCAGGCGGACTGCGCCGGGCCTGGTGACTCGTATTACCCGATAAGGGCCTTCCCACTTTGGCGTCAACTTGTTGGAATTCTTGGCCTACTGAACGCACCGAAGAACAAGGTTGCCTTCCTCAAAGGTTCGGGCATGAACCTTGCGGCTATGTTAGCGGCGCAAGGCTTGCTGGTAGCGTGCTGCTCTCACAGCCGCCCGAAGACGATCTTCCTCAAGGAGAGTTGTGTCATCTTGCCGCAATCGCTCTTGCTCATGCTCGTCATAAGCGAGCACTCGAGGTGACCCGTATTTGAGTTTCATGGGGAGAACTGCTTCTGCCCCGTATACCAGGGCAAAGGGTGTCTGGCCGGTGGCTTGATTTGGCGTCGTCCTGATCGACCAATGAACCGACAACAACTCATCAATCCAGCGCCTTTCGCTCTTGTGCAGCTTGTCAAAAGTCTTTGTTCTCAGGCCTCGCAGTACTTCAGCATTTTCCCTCTTCGCCTGGCTGTTGCTCCGTGGGTGTGCCACGGAAGCAAAACAGACCATGCTGCTGAGGTCTTGGATGTACTGCATGAAGGCGTGGCTTGTGAACTGCGTGCCGTTGTCGTTGATGACTCTGTTTGGCACACCAAAACGGCAGACTAGTACCTTGAAGAACTTGACGGCTGACTGTGCTGTCACCTTCCTCACTACTTCCACCTCCGGCCACTTTGTGAACTTGTCGATTGCAACGTACAAGTACTCAAAGCCTCGGACAGCACAGGGGAAGGGGCCCAGTATGTCGAGCCCCCAGACCGAAAACGGCCAGGAGAGAGGGATTGTTTGAAGGGCTTGAGCTGGTTGATGAAGCTTCTTCGAATGGAACTGGCACGCTTCACACCTGGTTACTAGTGTCGTCGCATCCTGGAGGGCGGTGGGCCAGAAGAAGCCTTGCCGAAATGCTTTGTCGGCAAGGGCCCTCGACCCTATGTGAGAGCCACATATGCCTCCATGTATCTCTGCCAACAGCTCCAGTCCTTCCTCCCGGGGGATGCACTTCAATTTCACACTTTTCAGTCTTTTTCTGTACAGGACGTCATCGACGAACTAATGCAGGGCAGACTGGCGGGCTACTTTTTCCGCTTCTTCCTGCTCCTTAATAAGTTCCCCTGTCTGGAGGAAACGGACAGTATGTTGCACCCACGCTGGAGCCTGAGGCTCGACGGCAAGGACCAAAGGCATCTCTTTCGCCATGGGGGCAGCCGTCTCTACGACCAGGGCTTGGCGCCCTGCCGGAGCCAACTGCCCTTTGGCAGGCTCGGAATCCGCGGCAACACCCTTGCCGGCGTCCCCTAGGGGCTCGGCGGGAAAGTACTTGCCGGGGCCCGATTTCCTCCGCTTGTTCTTCTCCGTTGACGGTTCGGCGGATGGTTGAGTTAACCGAAGCAAAAAGGTACCTGGTTCCACAGGTAGCTTATATGCAGCGTGCTTTGACAGGTAGTCAGCGATGTTGTTCTCCGCTCGGGGAACATGCTCTGCTTGAATACCATCGAAGCGCTCCTCCAGCTTCCTCACCTCATCTACATAGGCCTCCATCAATGGACTCTGGTAATCTTTGTTGACCTGTCTGACGACAAGCTGCGAATCACCCCTGACGATGAGCTTCTTCACCCCGAGGTCTGCCGTGATCCTGAGACCGGCAAGTAGCCCCTTGTACTCAGCAGTGTTGTTTTTTTGGACATCTCCCCAGGAAAGTGCATCTAGATCACATACTTGAGGTGCTCTCCGATGGGTGTGACAAGCAGCACACCGGTACCGGTGCCTTGCAGCGAGCAAGCCCCGTCAAAGTACATGATCCAGTGCGACTTGCTTCCTTGTCGGGGAGAGCGGTCTCCTGGATTTCCTCGTCCGGCGTTGAGGTCCATTCTGCAATGAATTCCGCCAAGACTCTGCTCTGGATAGTCAAAGTACATTCAAACTTCAATCCAAAGCTTGACAACTCCAAGGCCCACTCCACAATCCTTCCGGTTGCATCTGGGTTGTGCAGTATCCGTTGCAACGGGAGGCGGGTGATGACAGTAATCTCGTGCGCTTGGAAGTAATGACGCAGCTTCCTCGAGGCCATAAGGAGGCCGAAGGGCAATTTCTACGCACCGGAGTACCTTGACCTGGCTCCCTGCAAGAGGGATCTGACAAAGTAAACCGGGTGCTGCATCATCTTCTTCTTCTGCACCACTTCACTTGGCTGCACGGGCCCTACCCCGATGGCGTCGGACTCTGCCAGGGGCCTTGCCTTGCCGGCACCAGGCCCTGCCAGGGGAATCTCTGACTTGCTATCCGCCGGTCCTGCCGTGGCTACCGCCTCTTCTTCGACCTCCCTCTGCGCCACTAGTGTGGCGCTAACCACTTGATTTGTTGCCGCCAGATACAGCAGCAACGGCTCTTGTGGTTTAGGCGCAACCAGTATTGGCGTAGAGGAAAGGTATTTCTTCAGATCCCGCAACTCCGCCTCGGCCTCTGGGGTCCACTCCATTTGGCCTGCCTTCTTCAAGATTTTTAAAAAGGGAAGGGCACGCTCAGCGGATTTGGAGATGAACCTGCTCATGGCGGCAACGCAACCAGTGAGCCGGTGCACATCCTTGATCCACTTGGGTGCCTCAATCTGCTCAATAGCCTTGATCTTGTGTGGGTTTGCCTCGATCCTGTGCTGCAACACAAAGAACCCGAGAAGTTTTCCTGACGGGACGCCAAAGACACACTTCTCAGGGTTCAGCTTGAGGTTGACCTTGCGTAGGTTGGCAAACGTCTCTCCTAGGTCTTGTACAAGGGTCGCCATGTCCTTGGTTTTGACCACTATGTCATCCATATATGCTTCCATATTTCTATGTAGCTGGGGCTCAAAACCAATCTGGACCGCCCTTGCGAATGTCGAGCCAACACTCTTCAACCCGAAAGGCATCCGTAAAAAGCAATACGTACCACATGGGGTGATAAAGGCTATCTTCTCTTCATCTTCTCTTGCCATGAAGATCTGGTGGAAGCCCGAGTAGGCGTCGAGGAATGACAACAGATCACACCCGGCTGTGGAGTCAACAATCTGGACAATGCGCGGCAACGGGACGGGGTCCTTAGGACAAGCCTTATTGACATCCATGTAGTCAATACATGGCCTACACTTCCCATTTGCCTTGCGCACCACCACCGGATTGGCCAACCACGTCGGATGGAGCACTCCTCTCACCAAACCCGTCGCTTCCAATTTCATGATCTCCTTTGTGATGAACTCCTGTCGTTCCAAAGCTTGCTTCCTGACCTTCTACTTGACGGGTCGCGCATGGGGACAGACAGCAAGGTGGTGCTCAATCACTTCCTTGGGAACGCCGGGGATGTCGGATGCTTGCCACGCAAACACATAGACATTCGCCCACAGGAAAGTGATGAGCGTGCTTCCTATTTGCTGTGGAGGGTGCAGCTTATGGTGAAAGCCCCTCCCGTGCCATCCTCCTTGACGGACACCCTCTTGGTCTCTGGTGGTTCAGCTCTGGATTTCTTGCTCTTGCCGGTAGAGCTCTCAGGGACGTCTTCGACGGTAGCAGAACACTCCGAAGAGGTGCACATGCCGGAGTGGGTACGAGAGGTCTTGCTGGTCTTCTTCTTCCCTCCCGGGGCCTCAACAACAGGAGCAAGTGCCTTGGCGGTAGCTGCTGCAACTGCTTCTCGATAGAGTTGGTCAGCGCAGATCGGTGCATCCTTCTTGTCGGAGGGGACGGTGATGATGTTCATCGGCCAAGGCATCTTCAGCGTATTGTAGGCGTAGTGCGATGCCACCATGAACTTGGCTAGTGCCGGGCGGCCGAGGATCCCATTGTAGGGCAAGGGGATCTCGGCCACATCGAAGACGATCCTCTCCGTCCTGTAGTTCAACTCACCTCCAAATGTCACGTGCAATGTGACCTTCCCCTTCGGCTGGCTCCTTCCTAGACGGACCCCTTGAAACATACACGTTTCCGCAAGGCCTCCATCAGGAATTTGAAGCCTTTTGATCATGACGGGCGAGAGCAAGTTCAGGTCGGCCCCACCGTCAACCAGCATCTTATTCACCTTGAGGTTGCGTATCGTTGGTGAGACCAACAACAGCAAACACCCGACCATAGTTGTGAGGTCAGGGTGGTCCTCAACGTCAAAGATGAGGGGCATGCTGGACCACTTCAGTGGGTTCTGAGCATCGAACAATGGCTCTGCTGTTGTAATCTCACGTGCCCACTGCTTGAGCTGGCAGTGAGAAGTGTGCAGCGAGGCGCCACCATCCACGCACATGGCCTCCGTAGCCTTCTGGAACTCATGTTCACCGGAGTCCTCGTCCTCGTTACGATCATCGTCTTCTTGCTTCTTGTCGCGGCCCCGAGCGGGCCTCTCTTGCTGGTTATCCTTGCCGCGACTACCTCCTTGGCCGCTGAGGGAGTCCTAGATTAGGGGGTATCCGGATAGCCGGACTATATCCTTTGGCTGGACTGTTGGACTATGAAGATACAAGATTGAAGACTTCATCCCGTGTCCGGATGGGACTCTCCTTGGCGTGGAAGGCAAGCTTGGCAATATGGATATGTAGATCTCCTTCCTTGTAACCGACTCTGTGTAACCCTAGCCCCCTCTGGTGTCTATATAAACCGGAGGGTTTAGTCCGTAGGATAACAGACAATCATACCATAGGCTAGCTTCTAGGGTTTAGCCTCTCTTATCTCGTGGTAGATCAACTCTTGTACTACTCATATCATCAAGAACAATAAAGCAGGACATAGGGTATTACCTCCATCAAGAGGGCTCGAACTTGGGTAAACATCGTGTCCCCCGTCTCCTATTACCATCCGCCTGGACGCACAGTTTGGGGCCCCCTACCCGAGATCCGCCAGTTTTGACACCGACATTGGTGCTTTCATTGAGAGTTCCACGGTGCCGTCACTGTAAGGAAGGATGCCTCGTCTCGTTGTTAAAAACAACATTACTGCCGAGGGAGCCCTGGCTGTCGGCCAAACTCTCCGGCTAGGCAGTTTCATCATGACCGCCCGTTCGGCTGCTGCACCGACGATGACTTCTCAGGTCATCGAAAACAGCCTCCACGTCGGCTCGGAATTTGCCGAGCAGATGGATCCAATGGAGCTCTCTTTCCTAAAAGAGCTCTTGGATTGCATCGCCGCCTTGGGAGTCGCTACGGACTATGATCGGATTGGGCTTAAACCCGATCAAAGGGAGATTAACTCTCCACCGGTCACCCATCATATTGTGGTGGTGGAGGAACAATGCGGCGATTCTTCCTCTATCTTGAGGACTAACTATGTCTGGATTCTTGAGCTCTCCGAGCCGGATACCCGTTTACGGGAGGACATCACCCAAGCCTTGAACCTTGAGTCAGGCAGCGGGCCAGACTTATCGGGCAACATCCCAGAATCCGAACTTCCAAGATTGGAAACTCCTCGGCCCCTGGGTCTCAGATCGGGTAAGGGTTCGGACTCAAATCCACCCACCCACCCAAACATAAACGATCTTTCCCACATCAAGCAAGAGCCCCAGGAAACAATACATCATTATTGGGCCAGATTCCTCCTTGTGATGAACAAGGTTAAGGACTGTCGCAAGACGCAGTCTCATTTTTCTGCAATAATTGAACGGACAAGGGAATCCTTAACGCCATAAGTCGCCGTGACATATCACGCTTCGCCGACTTGGCGTCCATAGTATGAAAGTACTGTGCGATGGAAAGCGCGTGGAAAACTGAAACGAAATTTTGGGATAATCCGGCTCCGAATAAACACCCAGTCCGAAGTAAAAGGGTGCACTATCATAAGACACCCGAGTTAATTACAAAGAAGCAAGGACCCTCTACAGGGCATGGAACTGTATTTGAGGGATGGCTCAACGGACCCCGCAAAATTCATAGTACAATGGATACTATACCAACACACAGCCTTAGAGCATGTTGGGTACTCCGGCAGGTGGCCAAAAGTGGTGAGGATCTTCTCATCCCAGATGCCACAGAGTAGCATCCCGTAGATAACAATACGATATTAACAGTCTTTGAGACCTTCGCATCAAATAATAGGCGCAAGCGAACACTCCACAGCCTTGCTGAAATCTGCCACGTGGCAGCAATAAATCCATGGAGTGACACGGCTATTACCTTCAATGCCAGTGACGAACCTAAATTCCAAACAGCCCGAGCACCAGCTGCACTGGTCCTCAGTCCAATTGTGGACGGCTTTCGACTCACCAAAGTACTCATGGACGGTGGCAGTGGATTAAACTTCATCTATGAGGAAACTCTTCAAAAATGGAAATAGACTGGAACCGCATTGAGCGAAGCAGCACAACCTTCAGAGGAATCATCCCCAGTCGGGAAGCACGCTGTGCTGGGAAAATCAAACTAGATGTGGTATTCGGCACGCCGGAGAACTATAGGTCCGAAGAAATTAAATTCCAAGTGGCCCCGTTCAGTAGTGGATACCACGCCCTTTTAGGGCGGGAGGTGTTCATGATCTTCCAAGCCATACCCCATTATGGGTACATGAAGCTCAAAATGCCCGGGCCCAACGGAATCATCAATCTCGCTAGTGATCCGGACATAGCACTCCGCGCCGAAAACAAAACAGCCGCATTGGCCCTCGAGGCATTATCCGAAGCCCTTGCGGCCGAGGAATTAACTGCGTTGCGCTCCATAGTGGACAGGGACGACATGATACTTGACAAGAGATCCAAGTCCACCTCTTTTAAAACAGCGGATGAAATAGTCAAATTCCAAGTCCACCCAATGGACCCTACAAAAACAGCCTCCATCGAGGCACAGTTAAACCCCGCAGTGGACGCTGCACTACGAGAGTTTCTGCGCGAGAATTGGGACATATTCGCCTGGTATCCCTCGGATATGCCAGGAATCCCACGCAGGCTGGCCGAGCACAGCCTTAATATTCTAAAGGGATTCAAGCCGGTAAGCAGACTCTTCGGCGTTTCTCTGAACCTAAGAGACAAGCTATGAGAGAGGAACTAGCCAAGTTATTGGAAGATGGATTCATTAGAGAAATAAAACACCCAGACTGGCTAGCAAACCTGGTGATGGTACCAAAGAAGGACAAATCCTGGCGCCTATGTGTCGATTTCAACGACCTCAACAAGGATTGCCCAAAGGATCCCTTCCCCCTCCCCCGCATCGATCAAATAATCGATGCTACCGCAGGACACGATTCATTGTGTTTCCTTGACGCATACTACGGCTACCACCAAATCAAGATGGCAGAGTCCGACCAAGCCGCAACGACATTTATCACACCATACGACCCCTTCTGTTTCAACACAATGCCTTTTGGGCTCAAAAACACCGGCGCAACATATCAGCGCATGATTCAGACATGTCTGGAGAAATAGATCGACAGAACAGTAGAGGCATATGTAGATGATGTGGTCGTCAAAACCAAACACGTTGACTCTCTAATAGACGACTTGAGGCTCACATTCGACAACCTCCGAACATACGACATCAAGATCAATTTGGAAAAATGCGTTTTCGGTGTACCAGCCGGAAAGCTCCTGGGCTTCATTGTCTCCAGTAGAGGAATTGAAGCAAATCCGGCCAAAATCTGAGCTCTGTCCCAGTTGGCTATCCCAACGGACCTCAAACAAATCCAGAAATTAACCGGATGTGTGGCGGCTCTAAGCCGCTTTATCTCCCGCTTAGGAGAAAAGGCATTACCCCTTTATCGCCTCCTTCGGCACACCGAACACTTTGAGTGGACGGACGCTGCCACAGCTGGATTAGAAGAAATAAAAGCCATACTGGCATCCAACCCAATCCTGGCCGCACCAAACATCGGCGAACCAATGTTGTTGTACATTGCGGCAACTCATCAGGTTGTAAGCGCAATGCTCGTCGTCGAACGAGAAACGGATAGACATAAATTCCCCCTTCAAAAGCCGGTATATTATGTATCCACTGTCCTCACTCCATGCAAATCACGGTACCCACATTATTGAAAGATAGCCTATGCGGTATTCATGGCATCCCGGAAGCTGCGACACTACTTTAAAGAGTGTTCAATTACAGTAGCCTCGGAAGTGCCACTTAATGATATTATAAACAACCGTGACGCCACAGGCCGGATTGCCAAATGGGCCATTGAGCTCCTCCCGTTCGACATAACATACAAACCCCGGCGAGCCATTAAATTGCAAGCATTGGCCGACTTTGTCACCGAATGGACGAAAGCCGAACTCCCTAAAGAGTACGGCGCATACTCCAATTGGATCATGCACTTCGACGACTCCAAAATGCTGGCTGGTCTGGGGGTTGGCGTCGTCCTGACGTCCCCAACCGAAGATACAGTTCAATACGTACTCCAGATACTGTATACAGACTCCAACAATGCAGCCGAATACGAAGCCCTGTTACATGGTCTTCGGATGGTAGTTTCCATGGGCATTCAATGCCTGGAGGTTCGTGGGGATTCGAACCTCGCAATATCCCAAATAAATGGAGACTTCGATGACAAGGATCCAAAAATGGCGGCCTATCGCAACACCGTCGTAAAGATGTCAGCTCGGTTCGAGGGGCTCGAATTTCACCATGTGGCTCGGGAAAACAATCAGGCGGCGGATGTCCTCGCCCGCATCGGCACAAAACGCGATGCGGTCCACCCAACATCTTTTTGGAGAGGTTGTTTAAGCCATCTATGGTATGGGAAGGGGACACCGGTAACAATAGTCCGGACCCGGCCAAAATGCCCGATACCAAACACTCTGACATAATCGGAGGCTCTGCCACCGAAATAACACCTTCAGCCCACGTAATAATGGCCATCATCGCCCCATGGACAGAACCATTCCTGGCCTACCTAACTAGGCAGGAACTCCCCGAGGACCAAAATGAGGCACGCTGCATAGTGCGGCGATCTAAAGCCTACAGGGTCCACGAGGGAGAGCTGTATAAAAAAAGCACTACCGGAGTCCTTCAAAGGTGCATCTCCGAAGAGGAAGGGCGGAAGCTTTTGGCAGAAATTCACGCCGGACTCGGCGGCCACCACGCCATAGCCCGGGCCCTTGTAAGCAAGGCCCTCCGTACAAGTTTTTATTGGTCGACGGCCCGGGTAGATGCACAGGGCTTGGTCCAACGCTGCGTCAGTTGCCAGCTTTTCGCAAACCAAAGCCACATGCCACCCACCGCCCTCCAAACAATCCCCATTACTTGGCCCTTCGCGGTCTGGGGGCTTGACATGGTTGGACCCCTTAAAGGGGGAACCCATAAGAAAAAATACTTACTGGTCATGGTGGATAAATTCACCAAATGGATAGAAGCAAAACCTGTTAAAACGGCCAAATCCGGACCGGTGATAGACTTCATATCCGGGGTTGTACACCGTTATGGCGTCCCCCACAGCATCATCACTAACAACGGCACGAACTTCACGGCCGACGAGGTAAAACTCTGGTGCAGCAACATGGGCATCAAGCTCGATTATGCTTCTGCCTATCACCCACAAACTAAAGGCCAAGTTGAGCGAGCAAATGGTCTTATCATGAGCGGCATCAAACCCAGATTAGTGCTGTCCTTAAAGGAGTCTAACACGCACTGGGTAGAGGAGCTTGACTCCGTACTCTGGGGGCTGTGGACCACGCCGAATCGTACTACCGGATACACATGCTTCTTTATGGTGTACGGCATAGAGGCAGTTCTGCCCTGCGACATAATTCATGACTCACGTCGAGTGCGCATGTACGAAGAAAGAGAAGCCGAGCTCGATCGGCAGGATAGTCTGGCCACGCTGGAGGAGGAGTGCGATATGGCAAAATCCCGTTCCGCATTCTATCAGCAACAGGCTCGAAGATACCAAAGCAGAGAAGTATGGGCCAAAACTTATAACGTTGGCGAGCTAGTTCTACACCTGCCGGAGAAGAAAAAGACCAATCTCGAGCCCAAATGGGAAGGTCCCTTCATTATTGACCAAGTTCTGACCGGTGGAGCGTACCGTCTGCCGGATGCATCGAATAATCGACTTGAGCCGAACCCATGGAACGCAGCTAGGCTCCGAAGATTCTACGCCTAGTACCGGACTCTATGTTCGTCTCCTTCCTCTGTCCATTTTTTGCATATACATTATCTGTCTTTTCTCTCTTTCTTTCTTTTATTCTTTCACAAGGCCTTCAAGGGCCAACTTGTGCCTTGCTTGCACACTATTGACGCGCTAACCGCGCTCATTATACCTGGGGGCTTCTTACACAGAAGCTTAATTATTTATCTGGGCTTCATGCCCCGCACATGTGTTATTCTTCCGCATGTACCTTTTCTTCGCCATTATATGCATCGATATGACTTAAGTTTTGGCCAAGCTGGGTTGCCTGGCTCTTGTATTTATGCCGTACGTTCTCGTTAATTTGGCTAGGGCATAAGGGGAGCACCTCTGTGATTGTTACTGCCGGGTCAGCCGGATGTGTACCTCAAACTGGGTGAAGCCGGAAGCTAGCGTTCTTAAGGGAATATTCGGTCGGTGAACAAAAGATGATTTTTATTTATTTTCCATATGTGCCCCTAGATGTTTTTGCCTGCGTCTCCTCTCGCAGTCCGGACATGCACTTTAGGGCATGCGTACCCAGGGAAAGGAACCCTTAACGGAACTATTCTCCCTGGAAGATGTTTCTTGCTACCCATGTAATATAACATAACTAGTTGGGTACTTGTCTGTTCAAGCACTAATGACCCCTATGCCTGGTTTCCACGCATACCCCGGTTCTTATATAACTGAGCGGGTATTCGGATACACTCCGGACTATTGGGTCCCAAGGTTGAAGCGAAAAGGTCCGCCATGACAAATGATTTACAATCCGGCTAGAAGGCATTATAAATGTCACTTTAATTACATAGTCATCTAGACTGACTAAATTCCTCTTCTATACCATCCAACAGGCTGTCTAGCCTACAATCCTGTTGGGAATACTTTGCGGCTAATTCTACTTGCCCATACACTAAGCTAACATGGATCTCTTTCCCATCGGACCCCACAGGTCTGACCTCGGCCATGTGGTTTGGGTCAGCCTTGGTATACCGCGTCTTCACCATGGCCCAGGCTTCCCTGGCACCTTGACGGCAGGCCGATATCTTCCATAATCGGAAGCGCCACCGTGCTCCCTTTTGCATCTTCGCAAGCTATCCAATGCCTGCTGGCAGGGAGACAGATGGCCACAAGGCCCGAGCAATACTTTTCATCACCTGCCGAACTTGTTCATGCAGTTGTGAGAGCTCGGGTAGAAGATCACCCGCAGACCTAGGCATCTCCTCCACGGGACGACCCGTCAGCATACCTGCAGACATAACTCTGTTAGCCGGCTTCTTCGCCGCACTATTTTAAGGGTTCGTTCAAGAACTTACTGAAAATGCTCCGTCGAAGCCGCTTATTCTCCTTCACGGAGTCCGCAAGCTAGGCTCGAACATCTTGTAGTTCCATGCTCAGCTTGGTATTGGCGTCTTGGAGATTGTTTTTCTCCCGCATGACCTTAGTCAGCACGTGTTCGCCAGCCTTTAGCTGTCGTATGACATGCTGGTCCTCCGGATTCTCTCCGGAGTCATCTGCAATATCTATTGTTAGATCCGCAGCCATGCCGCACACTATATGGTACCTATCATTCTTTGAAACAAATGTTACCAGTTGGGGACTTTTCAGGTTCCTTCAATGTGGCAACGGCGGCCTGAAGTTGGGTCTTGCATTCCTCCAGCTCCTGTGACAGTCGAGTATTCTTCTTTGTAAGAACCTGCACAATAAATGATCCTTAAATCAGTTGTGCCAACTGTTTCAAGTCTCAGGGGCTACTGATATATATACTCACCAAATTTTCTTACCCGTACATCCTTTACATACTGGTCCGTGGCTCTGGCTAGACCATTTTGAGCAGCACGGATATACGCATCTCCTGAGTTGAATGCATCAAACGCCTCTTGGGAGAAACAAGCGTCACGGAGTACGGCTCGGCGACGCCTGTGATTCATGGCGCTCTCCACTTCAGAATTCGTAGCGGATATCTTATCCTCATCCTTTGTAGAAGGAGCATCCGGAGTGTGCCTCGTGTTAGTTTCCGCCTCTGTGTCCGGCCCTGGAGCCCGACTGGTAGAGGCGTGATCGGCGGCTTCTCCGGATATTGTCCGACGAGCGTTCTTCCTTCTAGGAAACACGGGTGTTATTATGTTTTTAAAGACGACAACAACGGGGTGAGGTGTTGCATCATACCTCTGCGCTGGAGTCTCCGTCCGGACCGCCTTCCTTTTTAGCCTGCCCGGCTTTGAAACCCCTTGTTGGCGAGTCGCCGCGGGCTCGGCATGGTGTCCCGAGGGCCTTCCCTATAAAGTACCGTTTGTATACGGTAGGTGAAGTGCATGAAAGGAAATCCTTTTCAAAGGTTGGGACTCCGGTCTCATTTACCTGCGAGGCTGGGAGTAGCCCAGGGTAGTCGGCTATAATGGCCACCATGGCGTCATCACAGCTTAGCTAATAGAAAATCCTATCAATCAGCTCCACGAATATGTCCGGATCCTCTTTGAGGCCGGGGTCGAGGACCTGTTCAGGATCCTCCGGTTGTGGAGGTGGGCTATTGATCTCCCCTACCGCCTTACGCAGTTCCTGCGATGAAACGGCAAGGTAAATATTTATCACGAAAACAAGTGTAGGATGGAAGTGAAAAGAGCGGAAGCTCACCCAGCTTCGGGGGTTGTTCTTGGAGAATCCATCCCATGGCTTGATGCGGAGGAACTCCTCTTCTTCCCCCTTATACAGATCGGATAGAATTTTTGCTAGAGCAGCAACTAAGCCCGGTCCCTTGCGCTCGTAGCGAGTGGCATCATCTTCCCCATTGAAGTGCCACATGGGGTGGCCTTGATATTGAAGTGGCTGCACCCCCCACATAATGCATATTGCCATAACCTCGGTTATGGTCAGTCCTAATTTGGCCAGCAACTTTATCCGGCCCATCAGATAAAATACGTCTCTATCATCTTCCTCCTATGGGCTCCGTGGGCGCCAGCTTAGGTGTTTCTTCAAAGGGGCGTTGTCGAAATCAGGAAGACCAATCCAGATAGGATCCGGCAGAGGAACATCCTCCATATAAAACCACTCCGAAGGCCAGTCCTCGGACGTCTTCTTCGGGGTACCGGATAGGTATCCGGTCCCGGCGATGCGCCATACTTCGGCTCCGCCCACTTGATTTATTGATCCCCTCTGTGGACGGGGCACAAGGTAGAACAACTTCTTCCATAGTGCGAAATGAGCTTTGCAACCCAGAAACAGCTCGCAAAGGGCTATGAAACCAGCGATGTGCAGTATGGAGGCAGGGGTGAGGTTGTGCAACTAGAGGCCGTAGAACTCCAGGAGCCCTCGGAGAAATGGATGGATTGGAAATCCGAGTCCCCTTAACAAATAAGGGACAAGGCATACCCGCTCTCCCTTAGAGGGGTTGGGAAAGCTCTTCGCTTGCTCCCCGCCATTATAGGTGGCGAGCCAGGCTCAAACCGGGACCATATACGCTGGAGGGAGGAATCCCTAGGTCTGTAGCTTCACTAATTGGCTGTACGGGATGGAACACTTCTCCCAATCTCCGAGCTTGGGGCTGCGGGAGCGAGAGGAGGAGCTGCGCTGGCCGGCCATGTTGGGATGGATTTTTTCGGGTGCACTCCGATGAATGCTCGCTGAGGGAGGATGGTGTGGTTTGGATCTAAGGATCCTCGTCTCTTTAATAGACAGTTCATTCACATAGATGGGGTGGAAAATGTAAAAACACCCTGGCTCCTCACATTCGCTTGACACGTGGAAGATGGCCATTATTGGATGCAGAAGCCAAGAAGCGCAACATTTACGAGAAGCCAGACACTATTTAATAGGTACTCAGGGTTTGAAGAAGAACCCGCCTTGCAATGCCGAAGACAATCTGCGCGCCGGACTCATCGTCATTGAAGCCTGGTTCGGGGGCTACTGAGGGAGTCCTGGATTAGGAGGTATCCGGACAGCCGGACTATATCCTTTGGCCGGACTGTTGGACTATGAAGATACAAGATTGAAGACTTCGTCCCGTGTCCGGATGGGACTCTCCTTGGCGTGGAAGGCAAGCTTGGCAATATGGATATGTAGATCTCCTTCCTTATAACCGACTCTGTGTCACCCTAGCCTCCTCCGGTGTCTATATAAATCGAAGGGTTTAGTCTGTAGGACAACAGACAGTCATACCATAGGCTAGATTCTAGGGTTTAGCCTCTCTGATCTCGTGGTAGATCAACTCTTGTACTACTCGTATCATCAAGAACAATCAAGCAGGGTGTAGGGTATTACCTCCATTAAGAGGGCCCGAACCTGGGTAAACATCGTGAAAGCACAAGTGCTCCCTAGGTGGTTTTGATAATTGATGACAACATATCTCTTGTTGGACTAACATTTCGATCTAGCATGTTTCAGATAAGTTCAACAATGGAGTGGCATGGACTAAAGGTTGTGGGAACTCCTTCAAGATGCTAAGGACAAAGGATTGGCTAAAGCTTCAAGCTCAAGACTCTTCATTTTATATTTTAGTGATCCAAGATCACATTGAGTCTTTAGGAAAAGCCAATACTATTAAGGAGGGATGAGGTGTTGCTTAATGAGCCTCTTGCTTCATGTGCTTAGTGATATGCTCCAAAACCCTCAACTACTTTCCCACTTCCACATATGACCTAAACCCTAAGCCAAACTCGGTCCTACCGATTTTTCTTATCCGGCGCCACCGAGTTTCACTTGTCATAAGCCACTGCCAAACCCTAATCAGTTCGGTCCCATCGATGGGATCTCGGTCTCACCGAGATGGGCTTGCAAACTCTCTGTTACCCATTGCAATATTTTCGGTCCCACCGAGATATGCAATCGGTTCCACCGAGTTTGCTTGGCCAAATCTCAGTTTCACTTGTTACCCAAATCGGTCCCACCGAGTTTGAGTAATCGGTCAAACCGAGTTTTGGGTTTACCCTAACCCTAGCACACCGAGTTGATCTAGTCGGTCCCACCGAAATCTCTAACGGTCACTAGGTTTACAGTTTCGGTCTGACCGAGTTTATTGATTCGGTCCCACCGAGATTGGAAAACTATGTGTAACGGTTGGATTTTGTGTGGAGGCTATATACTCCCCTCCACCTCCTTCTCATTCGAAGAGAGAGCCATCAGAACACACACACCTTTCCAACTCATATGTTCTGAGAGAGAACCACCTACTCATGTGTTGAGACCAAGACATTCCATTCCTACCATATGAATCTTGATCTCTAGCCTTCCCAAGTTGCTTTCCACTCAAACCCTCTTTCCATCAAATCCAAAACCTATGAGAGAGAGAGAGTTGAGTGTTGGGGAGACTATCATTTGAAGCACAAGAGCAAGGAGTTCATTACCTACACACCATTTGTTACTTCTTGGAGAGTGGTGTCTCCTAGATTGGCTAGGTGTCACTTGGGATCCTCCGACAAGATTGTGGAGTTGAACCAAGGAGTTTGTAAGGGCAAGGAGATCGCCTACTTCGTGAAGATCTACCGCTAGTGAGGCAAGTCCTGTGGGGGCGATGGCCATGGTGGGATAGACAAGGTTGCTTCTTCATGGACCCTTTGTGGGTGGTTGCTTCTTCGTGGACCCTTCGTGGGTGGAGCCCTGTGTGGACTCGCGCAACCGTTACCCTTGGGTGGAGCCCTGTGTGGACTCGCGCAACCGTTACCCTTCGTGGGTTGAAGTCTCCATCAACGTGGATGTAGGATAGCACCACCTATCCGAACCACGGGAAAAACATCCGTGTCTCCAATTGCGTTTGATTTCTCCAAACTCTTCCCTTTACATTCTTGCAAGTTGCATGCTTTACATTCCGCTGCTCATATACTCTTTGCATGCTTGCTTGATATGTATTGTGTGTGTTGAAATTGTGCCTAAACTCCACTTAAACCGAAAAAGCTTAAAAATTGCAACTTTAGCATTAAGTGTCTAATCACCCCCCTCTAGACACATCTACTTCTAGATCCTACAAGTGGTATCAGAGCCTTAGTCTCCATTGCTTTGGTTTAATCACCATTGGAGGAAGATGGATGTGTCTACTCTAGGGAGTCTTAGACATAGAGTGCCCATTTTTGATGGAAAGTACTTTCATGAATGGAAAAATGAGATGCTTGTAATCTTCAATCAATATCATTTGAACAAGTATATTGCTAGCCCTTGTGCACCCCATATTGATCCCTTGCATCCTACCCTAGATGAAGATATTGACATGATTCGCAATCTTAGAACTATTGAGCTCATCATTAGAGGATTGCCCAAAAATTTGATTGCTAGTTTGCCTACTCAAAATTGCTCCTATACTATATGGAAATTTCTTGAGGAACGGTTTCCCAATCATTCCTTGAAAGTTTGGATGAAATTCTCCATAAATCTATTGCCTTGAGTAAGATGAACTCTAGTGATCCTAGTTTTGGTAAATGTCTTCTTGAACTTGCCAATCTTAAGCATGCTAAAGGAGATGTTGGAATCATTAATGATATCATACTCAAAGCTATAAGAATTCATAAAAGTGACCACTTTGATGATCATTTATCTGATGAATTACCCTCTCTTGGAAATGATGAATCACAAGATCATGATGAACATGAATATTACAATGAGGATGATAGTGACTTCGATCTTGATGATGCAATGAGACATTTTGGTCTTATGGCAAATCTTCGAGGATATGAATCAGGAGGAAAGGAATGGGTTCTTGACAGTGGATGTACTGATCATATGACCGGAGATGAAGAGATGTTTCGTGAGCTTGCTGAAAATGACGGCCCTCGAAAATATGTCACCTTTGGTGATAATTCAAAGGGTAAAGTGATTGGCCTTGGTAAGGTGGCCATCTCACATGATAGTTCCATTCAAAATGTCATGCTCGTTGAATCTCTTGGCTACAACTTACTTTCAGTATCTAGACTTGCTGATTTCGGTTTGAATGTCCTATTTACTGAGGTAGATTGCCAAGTATTTCGTCGAGACAATCATAAAATGGTCTTTACCGGTATGCGTAGAGGTGATCTTTACATTGTCGACTTCTCTAAAAAGGCACAACCTAAAACTTGCTTTGTTGCTAAATCCTCAAAAGGTTAGTTGTGGCATAGACGGCTAGGTCACGTTGGCATGAGAAACCTTGACAAGGTTATTAAAGGAAATCATATCCTCGGAGTTAACGATGTCATATTTGATAAGGATAGACTTTGCAGTGCTTGTCAAGCAGGTAAACAGGTTGGAGGAAGACATCCCGTGAAGAACATCATGACCACAAGGAGACCACTCAAGCTACTTCACATGGATCTTTTTGGTCCCAACGCCTACAAGAGTCTCGGTGGAAATTCTTTTGGTCTAGTTATAGTTGATGATTTTTCAAGATTTACGTGGGTTTTCTTTCTTAATGACAAGTCGCAGGTCCAGAAGATCTTCAGAAACTTCTCTAGGAAGGCCCAAAATCAGTTTGATGTGAAGATCAAGAAGGTTCGGAGTGACAACGGAACGGAGTTCAAGAACGCAAATGTGGACACCTTTCTTGACGAAGAAGGGATTTCACACGAGTTCTCGCCTACGTACACACCTCAACAAAATGGAGTTGTTGAGAGGAAGAACCGGACGCTCATCGAAATGGCAAGAACGATGCTTGATGAATACAAGACGCCGAAGCACTTTTGGGCAGAAGCGGTTGAGACAGCTTGTCACGCAACAAATCGCTTATATCTTCACAAGCTACTCGGCAAGACGACATACGAGCTTCTCACCGGTAACAAACCCCAAGTTGGATACTTTCGAGTATTCGGCTCAAAGTGCTACATTATTGATAAGCATCGTCATTCAAAGTTTGCTCCTAAATCTCATGAAGGTTTTCTACTTGGTTATGGCTCAAACTCTCACACTTACTGTGTGTACAACAATTTCACCCGAAAGGTTGAAGAGACGGTAGATGTGAAGTTTGATGAATCTAATGGCTCGCAAGTAGAGCAATTGCCAATTGATGTAGGAGACAAAGACCCTTCAGAAGCAATCCAAGACTTGTCCATTGGCAAAATTCGTCCAACGGAGGTGAAGGAGAGTACTTCATCCGTCCAAGTGGAAGCTTCTACTTCACGACAAGGTGAACCAAGAATCGACACGGAAGCATCCACAAGTGGGACACACCAAGATGAAGAAGACAAGGAAATGCATCAAGACGAACATCAACAACCTCCTTCTCCACCACGACAAGAGAACGACGACGTCAACAATGAAGAAGGCCAAGAAGAAGAACAAGATGAAGAAGATGTTCAACAAATACCCAAGCAAAATCTCTCACGAGTTCGAGCAAGAATTGCCAAAGATCATCCCGTCGAGCAAATCCTCAATGATATACAAATCGGGAGAATCACTCGCTCAAAAACTCGTTTAGCTAACTTTTGTGAAAACTATTCATTCATCTCTAGCATTGAACCAATGAAGGTTGAAGAAGCATTGGAAGATACGGATTGGATAAACGCTATGCATGAAGAGCTACATAATTTTGAGAGAAACCAAGTTTGGACATTGGTTGAGAAGCCCGACAACAACCACAACATCATTGGTACCAAATGGGTGTTTCGCAACAAGCAAGATGAAGATGGACAAGTGGTTCGCAACAAAGCACATCTCGTTGCCCAAGGGTACACACAAGTCGAAGGTATGGACTATGGTGAGACATATGCTCCCGTTGCTAGACTTGAGTCCATTCGCATCTTACTTGCCTATGCTAATCACCATAATATCACCTTGTACCAAATGGACATTAAAAGTGCTTTTCTAAATGGTGAAATAGAGGAGGAAGTTTATGTCAAACAACCTCCCGGCTTTATCAATCCCAAGAAACCAAATCATGTTTACAAACTTCACAAAGCTCTTTGTGGTCTTAATCAAGCTCCTAGAGCATGGTATAAATGCTTGACCAAGTTCCTTACTACAAGTGGTTTTGAAATTGGTAAAATTGATTCTACTCTTTTTACTAAAAGGGTTAATGGAGAACTATTTGTATGCCAAATTTATGTTGATGATATCATATTTGGTTCAACTAACCCTCCCTTTAGTGAAAAGTTTGGAAAGCTAATGTCAGAGAAGTTTGAGATGTCTATGATGAGTGAACTCAAATTCTTTCTCGGGTTGCAAATCAAGCAAACTAAGGAAGGTACATTTGTCTCGCAAACAAAGTGCACCAAGGACTTATTCAAGAAGTTCAATATGCAAGAGTGCAAAGGTATGTCTACACCCATGCCTACTAGTGGACATAATGATTTAACCAAAGATGGTGAACCGGTTGATCAAAAGGTTTATCGCTCTATGATTGGTTCATTGTTATACCTATGTGCTTCACGTCCCGATATTATGCTAAGTGTGTGCATGTGTGCACGATATCAAGCTGCTCCTAAAGATTGTCATCTTAAGGCTGTGAAAAGGATAGTGAGATATTTAATCCATACACCAAATTTTGGCATTTGGTATCCTAAGAGGTCTTCTTTTGATCTTGTTGGCTATTCTGATTCGGATTATGCCGGAGACAAGGTTGATAGAAAGTCCACTTCGGGTACTTGTCAATTTCTTGGTAGATCTCTTGTGTCTTGGTCTTCCAAGAAACAAAACTCGGTATCCTTATCCACCGCCGAAGCGGAATACATTGTCGCTGGTTCATGTTGTGCTCAATTACTTTGGATGACCCAAACTCTTAAAGATTATGGGATTTATGTGAAACATGTTCCACTGCTTTGTGACAATGAAAGTGCTATCAAAATTGGTCATAATCCTGTACAACATTCTCGAACTAAGAATATTGAAGTTCGTCATCATTTCATTCGAGATCATGTTGCTAAGGGTGACATCAATCTTAAGCATGTTCGCACCGACAAGCAGTTAGCGGATATATTTACTAAACCACTTGATGAGAAAGCGTTTTGAAGGTTGAGAGGAGAATTGAACATCATTGATGCTTCGAACTTGGAGTAGAAACTCCATTGGATACATGCAAGACATGAGCTTATGACTAATCCATGATATATCTCTTATGATAACTATCTTATTTCTTGGATATATTTGCACCTTGCATGTTATCTAACCCATGTAGGTGCTTGGTTGAATCTAATTCCATGAGATTGCGACTCACTCACATCTTGAGCAATCTCTACAAGACCAAGACTCTACACAATAGTGGTTTAAGACAAGGAAGCACAAAACCATTCAAACATATCCTTTGACAAATTCTATGTTAAGCTTCATGATTGTCATTTTTGGATACACAAGTGCTATTCCTTGCAAGAACTAACCCATGTAGGTAGATGAACTCAAACTCCAAGTGGTGCTCCCAACTCTTGATGAGCTACATCAACCTTGAGCACCCACACAAGTTCAACTACATGAGCAAGAACCACACCACCACCCAAGGTATGTTATTCCATCTTAGAGAAGCTTTACTCCAAGACATGAGTCAAAGCAACTCAACAAGATGTGAATACATCAAGATGCTTAAATGAAAGATGGTAACCCCATTTTGAGCTTAAACGATGAGTATGACCTATGATCAAGTGTTCCCACTTGACTCCTAAGTCAATATACTCTAACATAGGTGACTATGTCACCGCCCAACTCTAGATGAAGCTCTCTTGTGTTCTTTCTTTGTGTTATTGCATTTGTCTCATGCATGTTTATTTTCTCCCTCCTTTTTCAAAAACAAAAAAAACTTCATCTAGATCTTTCAGTTTCTTCTCTTTACTCTTTGTTTTTGTTCTGCATTTTCTGCACTTAATTCCTTGCAAATCCTTCAGGAATTTCATTGCAAATATTTGTGAGATCCTACATGTCTAGTGAGCTGAGGTGACAAGTGTTTTTCTCTGTGTAAACTCGGTTTCACCGACTTGCAATTTTCGGTCCAACCGAATCTTTTCGGTACCACCGAAATGTGCCACTTGGTGTCACCGACTTTGCAATCACAAAAACAGATTGCCACTTGTTCTACATTTCTTCTGATACAGCTCCACTCAATGAATCTTGTCCTCTACAAGCATCACAATTTTATCCTCTGCTTTGTGCTGAATCTCAAGGACCAAACCTAGTCGAAGGATTCCAGGAAAAACCTTCTTGGAAATTGATGTCAAAGGGGGAGAGAGAGATCACATCAAAGCTTATCATCGGGGAGAGAGAGAGATCACATCAAAAGCTTATCACCTACAAAGGAGAAAGTACTAAGGGGGAGAGAATACTCAAGGATCCCGAATATTAAGGGGGAGAAAGAAATCTCCAGGGGGAGAGAATACTCAAGGATCCCAGATGCTTGATGTTCAAGAGGAGAGATGCCACATGTCTTTTTGGGGGAAAGACATGTTCATATGTATTCATTTGAATTAAGTTCCATTTGTATCTTTCAGCTCTGATTTTATGTTCCCTATCTTCTCCCAATATCCCATGTAAGATTCAGGGGGAGCAAGACACCTAAGGGAAAGAAATCAGTCAAATTCATTGCACATCTTTATTCTTGGGGACATGTTGAATTCAATGTGGTACCTTGTACTCACTCTCTACATGTCATCCAAGTCTTGGTATTCTTGTGGTTTCTTTTGATTGCTCTGGCTAGTGGATGTACCTGTATTATCTAACCTTGTTTGTGCAGGTTCATTCCATCCTAAGCCAACTCAAGACCACAAGGTAAGTATATGCATCAAAAATCATGAGTATGAGGAGTTCTTGCTTATGTACATACTGTTTGCAAGAAGGACTCATGAGCATGAAGGTATTTTCCTTGATAATCTTTTGCTCTGATGCATATGGCCAAGATGCATGTAACACATTGCCTACTCTGTCATGGTTATGCTCTCACATGCCTCTATATTTCATATTTACATGAGTGCATACATGTAGGGGGATCCTATGCTTGTTACATGTCCTTCCGAAGCTTTACTTGCTACTCTTTATATCTTTATCTAAAGCTTTGATGTATGTTGCCATCAATTACCAAAAAGGGGGAGATTGAAAGCACAAGTGCTCCCTAGGTGGTTTTGATAATTGATGACAACATATCTCTTGTTGGACTAACATTTCGATCTAGCATGTTTCAGTTAAGTTCAACAATGGAGTGGCATGGACTAAAGGTTGTGCGAACTCCTTCAAGATGCTAAGGACAAAGGATTGGCTAAAGCTTCAAGCTCAAGACTCTTAATTTTATATTTTAGTGATCCAAGATCACATTGAGTCTTTAGGAAAATCCAATACTATTAAGGAGGGATGAGGTGTTGCTTAATGAGCCTCTTGCTTCATGTGCTTAGTGATATGCTCCAAAACCCTCAACTACTTTCCCACTTCCACATATGACCTAAACCCTAAGCCAAACTCGGTCCTACCGATTTTTCTTATCCGGCGCCACCGAGTTTCACTTGTCATAAGCCACTGCCAAACCCTAATCAGTTCGGTCCCACCGATGGGATCTCGGTCTCACCGAGATGGGCTTGCAAACTCTCTATTACCCGTTGCAATATTTTCGGTCCCACCGAGATATGCAATCGGTTCCATCGAGTTTGCTTGGCCAAATCTCAGTTTCACTTGTTACCCAAATCGGTCCCACCGAGTTTGAGTAATCGGTCAAACCGAGTTTTGGGTTTACCCTAACCCTAGCACATCGGTCTCACCGAGTTGATCCAGTCGGTCCCACCGAAATCTCTAACGGTCACTAGGTTTACAGTTTCGGTCCGATCGAGTTTATTGATTCGGTCCCACCGAGATTGGAAAACTGTGTGTAACAGTTGGATTTTGTGTGGAGGCTATATATTCCCCTCCACCTCCTTCTCATTCGAAGAGAGAGCCATCAGAACACACACACCATTCCAACTCATATGTTCTGACAGAGAACCACCTACTCATGTGTTGAGACCAAGACATTCCATTCCTACCATATGAATCTTGATCTCTAGCCTTCCCAAGTTGCTTTCCACTCAAACCCTCTTTCCACCAAATCCAAAACCTATGAGAGAGAGTTGAGTGTTGGGGAGACTATCATTTGAAGCACAAGAGCAAGGAGTTCATTACCTACACACCATTTGTTACTTCTTGGAGAGTGGTGTCTCCTAGATTGGCTAGGCGTCACTTGGGAGCCTCCGACAAGATTGTGGAGTTGAACCAAGGAGTTTGTAAGGGCAAGGAGATCGCCTACTTCGTGAAGATCTACCGCTAGTGAGGCAAGTCCTGTGTGGGCGATGGCCATGGTGGGATAGACAAGGTTGCTTCTTCGTGGACCCTTTGTGGGTGGTTGCTTCTTCGTGGACCCTTCGTGGGTGGAGCCCTGTGTGGACTCGCGCAACCGTTACCCTTGCGTGGAGCCCTGTGTGGACTCGTGCAACCGTTACCCTTCGTGGGTTGAAGTCTCCATCAACATGGATGTAGGATAGCACCACCTATCCGAACCACGGGAAAAACATCCGTGTCTCCAATTGCGTTTGATTTCTCCAAACTCTTCCCTTTACATTCTTGCAAGTTTCATGCTTTACATTCCGCTGCTCATATACTCTTTGCATGCTTGCTTGATATGTATTGTGTGTGTTGAAATTGTGCCTAAACTCCACTTAAACCGAAAAAGCTTAAAAATTGCAACTTTAGCATTAAGTGTCTAATCACCCCCCTCTAGACACATCTACTTCTAGATCCTACACATCGTGTCCCCCATCTCCTGTTACCATCCGCCTGGACGCACAGTTCGGGATCCCCTACCCGAGATCCGCCGGTTTTGACATCGATAGCCGCCATGCTTCTTGCCGGATCCTTCAGCACCATCCCGACCCTTCTCCTTGTCTTGCCTCTCATATTCGGCTTTTTTCTTTTCAACAAGTAGCTCAACTAATCAGCAGTTCTGGAGGTCGTGGCCCTTGGTGCAGTGGATCTTGCAGTACTGCTTGTTGGAGCCTCCTGGCTTGTCGGCAGCCGCCATGGCCCGACAAGCGGCGCACCCGGAAATCTCCTTGCCGGGGTCGTCTGCCTTGGCCTTCTTGGCAGCGCTGGTGTCGCCGGATCCCTCGATGGCGAGCACTGTCTTGTCCTTGCATTTCCTGTTGCAACGCCGGCCCTTCTTTGTCGGGGCGGCGGTGTTTTCGTCGGTAGAGTCGGTTTCCGCACCGGTGTCTTCGCCGGGGTACTTCCTTCCCTCTTCAGCCGGGGCACATCTATCGGCTAGAACGTAAAGTTCGGCCACGTACTTGACCTTGTTCGTTGCCAGCACTTCACGCATCTTGCGGTTACGCACATTCTGATGGAATGCGCTGATCACTACGGCAGGAAGAACATCTGGGATGTTGTATTGCACTCGGCTGAACCTCTGTATGTACTTGCGCAGGTTTTCACCTTCCTTCTGGGGAATGATATGCAAATCACTCGCCTGGCCATGAGCTTGGTGGCCTCCAGTGAAGGCACCAACAAACTCGTGGCACAGATCTGACCAAGAAGAAATGGAATGCGCCGGCAAGTGCATCAACCAAGACATGACGTTGGGTTTCAGGGCCAACGGGAAGTAATTGGCAAGCACCTTGCCGTCACGAGCTCCAGCGGCTTGCATCGCGATGGTGTAGATGCTGAGGAACTCTGACGGGTGGGTCTTGCCGTCGTACTTCTCGCCGACGTCGGGCTTGAGCGTACGTTGGGATGGCCACTGGAACTGCCGCAGCCCGTGGGTAAAGGCTGGGAAACCCACCTCGTAAGGTAGGCCGCTGGAGCCTCCCAGTGCTGGGTGGTCCATAGCAGGCCCCGCTCGCGTGTCTGACTGGTGGCGCATATCGCGCCGGCGCTCGATGGTGGTTCGAGAGTCTTCATGGGCTCGCTCCCGAAGAACCTGGCGTTGGTCGCGGCGGGTCCATGGGTCGGACGACGCTATGGAAATGTCATCACAAGCGTCATCACTGGACTGACATTGTCGGATGTGGGGTTCTGGCAAACCCTTATGGTTTGAACACTGGGGTGCACGCGAAGTCTTTGCCTTCTACCAATCTACGCTCTAGCTCGCTAAGATCTCGCGGACGAACTCGACGAACGCGCAACACAGGAAGACACGGCGTTTATACTGGTTTGGGCCACCGTTGTGGTGTAATACCCTACTCCAATGTGGTGGTGGTGGATTGCCTCTTGGGCTGATGATGACACTACAAAAAATATACTTCCGTGATGATACGTGTTTGTCACAGTAGGTCGCGTTTTTTGTCATGCATGTACATCCATGATGATTTTATGATAGAATCAATATAGTCATACCTGTGCTGTCGTAGAAGTGTTCCATGACATTACCAAAATTATCATCACGGAAGTGTCCACTTCCATGACGATAAATCGTGCATCACAGAAGTGCTTTCGTCAAGGGTGACCGACACGTGGCATCCACCATAACGGAACGCCGCTAAGCTATCAGGTCGGGTTTTGGATCCGATAACCCATTAACAGCCCCGACCACTGGGGATTTTCCATGTGTAAAATAATCATTGGCTGGAGGAGACACGTGTCAAGTCCGCGTTGGCACAGGTGTCACTCATCCAGAGGGCGAGACGCGCCTATGATATGTTGACATGTGGACCAGCCCATCAAGTATAAATGGGCCGGCCCAACTGAACGCCCACAAGATTTTGCAGACCATAATGGGCCCGCCCAGCTAAAGGCCCATGAGATTTTGCAGACCATAATGGGCTGGCCCAGCTAAAGTCCCACAAGATTTTGCGGGCCATAATGGGCTGGCCCAGGTAAAGGCCCACAAGATTTTTGTGTGCCAGAATGGGCCGGCCCAGGTAAAGGCCCACAAGATTCTTGCGGATCATAGTGGGCCGGCCCAGCTAAAGGCCCATGAGATTTCGCTGACATTAATGGGCCGGCCCAGCTATAGGCCCTCAAGATTTTGAGGACCCTAGTAGGCCGGCCCATTATCTGGCTGCCACGTTTTGGGCCAAATGTCGGCCCATATTTGATTCGGTCCATTAATGGCCTGTCACACTCCGGGCCTAATAGTGGCCCATATGAGATCCGGCCCGTTAAAAGCCTACCACGTTCTGGGCCAAATTACGGCCCAGATCAGGTCCGGCCCTTTAAGAGGCTTTGGGCTCAATTATGGCCCATATCAGATTCGGCCCGTCAACTGGACACTATGCTTTTGGGCCCACTTGCTAAAGGCCCACTTAGTAATTCGGCCTGATATTAGTTTTGGCCTGTTAAGGGCCCGTTTAACATTTTGATCCTATATTAATTTTGGCCTGTTAAAAGCCCATCATATAGTTGGGCCTAACTACGACCCGGTTTGCATCCGTCCTGCTCGCAGCCGATATCTGATTGGGCCAAACAAGGACCGAGACAATTTTGGCCTGTTAAAAGCCCGTGATATTATTCGCACAATCATGGGCCGGGGTTCATTTCGGGCTGCTGCCGGCCCGTGAGCTGTTCTGCACGTTTCAGGCCCAACCTACATCGTGATTGCATGATGGCCCGATTATGTACCGTAATTTTACGGTTTGGCCGGTTTACTGCGAGGACAGCATATATATACAGTAAAATAACTGTAGCATCGTGAATAAGAAAAAACCTAGACTATACAATAAAGAAATTACGGCATATTACATCCACTGGGCATCAAAGTTCGCCACTATGATAATAAAGCACAAGCAGACAGCAGATTACATACACTGGGCATCAAAGATCGCCACCAGGGCAAATAAACACGCCGACAAAATAATATACAAAACCGACAGCACTTCAATATAGTTTAAGAAAGGTTAGCCCTGCTGGGGAGCTGCAGCGCAAGCAGCTGAGCAAGATGATGAGACTGCGCTTGTTCAACACTTATATCTTCCTCACTCTGAAAGATAAACAAGCAGACAGATGACAGGTTTTGCACATAAAAGTATCAGTGCTGACAATTCATCACATTTCTTACTAACGAATAAAGTGACACAGTTTAAAATTGCATTAACACAATATGGTATTATTCATGTCAAGACATGGTAGGAAATGACATTGTGAAGGAGTTGGCAGCTTCATGACACCACTGGATTACAGATCAAGAACTCATAAGTATCAATGGTTAGTGTGCTGTCAATTTATACCATTTCAGATTGGCAAATAAAGAGACGGTTTAAATAATAGTAGAATGATATGACATTGTTCAAAGTTAAGACATTACAGAATATGAAATTGTGCTGTAGTGGGTAGGTTCACCACACCACTGGATTACAGATGAAGAACAGAAGCATACATGCAGTGCAAAGGAAGATCACTTGCTCTGTATAGTTTAATTTACATGGTATGAAGAAGGAACTTGGTTGTACAACTGAAAACTTAAATTGAGAAAGGACAAACTTTTGTTTATGAACTACATAATAAAGTTTAAACAAGCAATTTGATGCAAACACCAAAAATAAACAGCTGTTGCAGTCATGCCTAACCAAATATATACAACAAAGTTTGAAGGCTTGAGATGGACAAATTTACATTATTGGTGAAGACAGGCTCTATAAAGGCCTTGTCCATGCTGATGGGGGCAATTCAAGAAGTTTACCACAGAATCTTCTTCAAAAGCATTGCCTTTATTCTACATTTTGTTAAGAGCAAATATAGATGTGATAATATATGAAAAAATGGAGAATATTTAAGATAAGATGAAGAGTGATGCTACATAACCAAGTAGCTATAAATGTAAGTGCAGCGATACAGGCAAAAGGTACAGACAAGAGCAATGCACAGCTAAACTTCTTCAGTACCAACCTTATGGTAAGAGTAAATATAGATCTGATGTGTAGAAAATGGAGGACAAAGGAAAATAAGCTGCAGAGTGATGGTACATGAACAACTACCTATCATTATAAGTACACTGATAAAGGACAGCATGTACTTACAAGAACAATATGCAGAGCTTAAAAAATTGGCATTGGATATATTCTACACTAATGTAACCATTCATATAGATCGGATAATTTGGAGCGAACAATTGATAAGCAAGCTATCATGCATACTGCTGTCACATAATGAACCAGGTATGTATGCAAGTACAGTGATACAGGACAACATGTACTAACAAGAGCAAAGCAGCGGGCAGCATATTTGCGATATCCTGTCGTTCTTGTCAAACCGGAATTCTTCTTCGAGCATATTTCCTGCAAAAAAGATCTGTAAGGCACATGCGGAAAAGTAGAAGTTCAAATTGTCATGTGATTTCATAGACAGTACCTCATCCTGGGAACGAGACTAGTGCATAACAAGATTTTTTCCATTCAATGTCGTCTAAATTTAGCACAAGAGACTTCACCGGAAATTCGTTTGTAGACTTGCCATCAAAGTGTGATTTCCTCAGGTAACACCGATACTGCTGCAATGCTTCCTTGAAAAGCACAAGCAAGCTTTGCTTGTCATGACTATCCAGATTGACCCTCGACTAGTTACAACAATGTAATGTAAATCATTGATGTGTTCAATCAGTAGAAAACAGGAAAATAATAACCATGAACAATAGCACTTACACGTAAGTTGGACAGGAAGATGTGAAAATGGTGTTTGTCTTCACAATAATCTTCCCATGATGGGAATATATGCACGTAGTCCCTAACAACATTGAAAGCATTGTCTTTTAAACTGGGAATAAATGGAATGGGGTTCCAATCTGCAGGAATTGGTCGTCTCTGCAGTTGGGATAGGTCTTCGGCTGGTGGACTTGCTGTACTTTTTGCTGGAGTGGGATTTTTCTGTGGTACAGCTGGTGCTATGGCAAATGAAATCGGTATACCTTTTGCTGGAGTGCAGGTCCTGTGTGGTGGGGCTAGTGGTGTGGCGAGTGAAGTATGGGTACAGTCTGCTGGAGTCGGTCCTACATTTTGTGTCACTGGTTGTACAGCCAATATAAGTGGGTGTTGTCTGATTTCTCCGGCACCACCACGTTTTAAGGACTTTGCTAGTGCTCCTTCAGGTTCGGCAATCACCCTCTTCCTTTTTGATGTCTGATGCACAAGAACAACATTTGAGTGGAAAACATGGTATGATGACAGATGGAATATGTATTGATAATGGATGGGCATGGCATCTCGACATATATGATGAGTAAACTAAGTAGATGGCGGTGCAACAAAGTAGAAGAAATGCAAGATACACGCAATCAATAAAACATTGCCAAATTAGAACAGGCACCTTGATGGGTGAACAGGACAGTCCATCTGCCTTTGACTCCTTGAGGTTAGAATAGTCATTAGGATCATATTCTGAAGAAGAATCAACAGGTGGGGAGCGTATGAGTTGCATTGCATCCAGAATGGCACTCAATGCCTTGGTGCCAATTTTGTAAGTCATTGCAGTGTTTAGCTTCAAGAGTGGACTGCTGCTAGTGTGACACAAAGCAGCTACACAGATCATAGTGTAGATATAATGGGAAAACCTTAAGCATCAGAGTAAAATCAGCAAAGTGGAACTTGCTGGAATATATGTGCTAGTATTGCCGGTACAGCTCGAAAGGCTTCGGATACCAGCTCTCTTCAAGTGAAGGTGTGATACTGTTAATATCAGTGTAACTCTCAAAGGAGACACAACTCCCCGTATTTCCTTGCTATTCTTATAGGATTCAAGTGGGCAGGCCACTACAAATCATATTCCTATTTTTACAAGATCCTACGAATCAAAGAGGCTCAAAGTGTCCATCACAACCGACCGTATAGACCTCTACACTACAAATGTCCCTGCTCATCTTCAGTACAAGGAACATACTGTACTACTATCATACTCCCTCTGTTCCAAAATATAAGTCTTGGTAGAGATTTCCACTATGGATCACATACAGATGTATCCAGATACATTTTAGAGTGTAGATTCACTCATTTTGCTCCATATGTAGTCCATGGTGGAATCTATACAAAGACTTGTATTTAGGAACGGAGAGAGTACATATTAAAGAAGAACGGAAGAGGAACATGGTAAAGAAGAGAAAGCAGATTTTCGATAATAAAATGTTGGTTGAGCAGTGCCCACACATGATGAACCAGAGCGCATTAAGAATGCAACTCCCGGCTGTCTCTCGACCATTTCAGGCGGTTGGATGAAGATCCTAGGTCTCCTAACCGTTCTTCTTCCTCGTCTCTAATTCTTCCCATACAGAACACCGCACGGGCCACCGGCCGGACCACCGGCCCCCACCGCCTGTGTTCCTCCGCCACCCCCACTCCCACCCCCACCCGTGTTGAGTTCTCTTCGTTCGGCGAGGCCCAACAACCACCCGAGCCCCTTCGATCGCACCGGCGAACTCCGGCGAGCTCTGAAAAATTGACTGACCCAATTTTGAAATTTAGTCTACTGTGATTTAACTAGTGTGGAATATAAAAGGGGAAAACCATAAGCATTGGGAGTATAGTGTTGAGCGTGCCATGGCGGATCTGAAGGTGCAAACCGGACAAAGGCAACTTTGCAACCAAGACAAGAAATTAGAGTAAAGCAGTGGCGATCTATTTTCTTGCTGCGATAAATAAGTTGAGCAGATACGAAAGAGTATCGCCTCTCGTGCGGCGCCGTGTACGCATCTGCTGAGAATTTGACGGTGCTGCGGTAGAGATGGCTGTCGGCGGCGTGGAAGCAGACCTAGGAGGGTAGATGGTGGCGGCGGGGTGCGGTGGACGAGATGTTCGTAGGAGGGGTGCCGGCAAGGTGGACGACGGCAGGGATGAAGCGAGAGGACAGGATGCAAGGATCCTGGTCTGAAGCCGTGGATGAGAGAGGTCGATCTCTTGTAATGGACGGCGGCGTTGGGGTATCAGCTCCCGCATGGTGGAGAAGGACGGCGGTGGATGGTGTGGCGGACGACGGTGGACGGAGGAGGGTTAAGGGAGGGTGTTTTGGCGCCCACGGAGTACGAATGGGGAAAAGGGAGGTAGAGCGGAAGGGGGGAACCATGTATTCAGGGCGCGCTTGTCTCGAATGCGAGGAAATTTACAAACTGAGCCCCCGTTTCAAATTTATACTACTCCCTCCGTCCCAAAATTCCCTTCTTAGATTTGTCTACATACGGATGTATCTAACAATAAAATGTGAATAGATACATCCGTATCTAGATAAATCTAAGACAAGAATTTTGAGATGGAGGGGGTACATCATAGCAACATTAGTCGGTTGGGGATAGGAAGGTAATCTCGCATACACCGAATATTTGCTGACGAGAGTTTGTTTTTGGCGCCCACCGTGTATGAATATGAATCGAGGAGGGAGTCGATTTCGGCCGAGGACACACTGTGTTTTGGCGCCCACAGTGTATGAATCCGGGTGAGAGACGGTTACGTCATGTTTGGGTGAAATTACAAACCTACCCCTATCTAAACCTATAGAAATCCAGCAGATAGGCTTTGCGTGGCAGGGATAGGCAGTAGTGATTTCCATCTCGAAGATTTTGGTTTCGTGCGGTTACTGCGACTTTCCCCGCTTCGTTCAAATTTTGTAGAGTGCACGTTTACCGTGCCAACTCAATTCGAATCCCATTTGTATTCTATTTTTTTCGGGCGGGATCCATTTTCAATTGGAATTACATTCTATAGACATCATTTTTTATATATACTTTGAAAAGCACAACACCATTTATACATAAATATGGTTTACAAATGGCATGATCTCAGATTCATAACGTTGTATCCATCAATTTGGATTTTCAAATATTTGAAACCACTTTATGTTGAAATCCAATGTATGCATTCCTTGCTAACTGTCTCCAATTAATGTGTGTTTCATGCGGTTTTTTTTACTTCTCAAACATGTATAATGTGTTTCACACACGCAACATATAGTGTAATCTCGTTTAGACATTAATTGCATATAAACCATGCATTGTTTGTAATTGAAGAATCTATGGATCACCAATATTGATAAACTATATAACATTACACGTGTGCCCAAATTCAAATGAATATGCATGTTTGATACACCAATTTGCGTTATGATATTATCGATGTCGTGATCTCCAGTTTAAGTATTTGAATGCCCTTTAATCCAGATATTCGTCTCATATAGCTATCACTCATGATTATATAGGACTATATCTCTGGACCTATACGCGTTCATCGTCTCTCAGGTATCTCTCGTGCTACCTGTATGTCGACAATGATCTTTTATCTTCGTAACTCACTGATGGTACTCTCTCCCTCGACCTTCATCACTCTATCTCTCTCTAAGTATATCTCGCTCCCTACTATGTGTCTCTAACTATGATTCTCCATGTGGAATCTCTTTCTCTCACACAAACACAAAACTTTGTCTCCCGGGGTCTCATTTCTCTCTACTATTCCCATGTGTGCCACTCGCACACCCCTCATACATAGATGTCTTTTGCTCCTTAGATATGAGAACCTATGACTCTTCCTCTTCAATATCTCTTTCTCACACACAAACACAAACTCTGTCTCCCAGGGTCTCATATTTCTCCATTGTTCTCTTGTATGTCGCTCACACACACCCTCTCTCCCTAGAGATATCTTGCGTTCCCTCGTATGTCTCTCTAGCTATCACTCTCGTTGTGAAATATCTTTCTCTCTCGCAGACACAAAACTCCGTCTCTCTGGATCTCATTTCTCTCTGATACCTGTTTGTATGTGACTCACATGCACCCTCTCTCTATCTCTCTCACATCCACACACATAACCCAGCCTTCAGATCCACTCGACTCCTATCTCTAACGCACACTAGCTAGCATCTTTATCTTTCTATTTATCTGTTTCTCCATCAACCTTCTTTCTCGCCCTCACTCTTGATTCCTATCACACACACTACATATGTTTCTCACTACATGCAGTCAAGTGCCCTCTCACACACATTTATAACTTCACCCTTTGAACCACCCGACGGTCATCTCCAACACCCAAACTAGCGTATGTCCCTCTAGCTAGCATCTCCATCTCTATATCTATTTGTAATTTCTCCGTCAACATTTCTTTCTCGCACGGAGTCTTGCTTCCTATCACCCACACTATATATGTCTCTCCATACATATGCATTTATAGGTTGGTCTCTTTTGCATAATTGTTGCGCCTCACTCCCTCTGCTCGCCATAGATGCATGCTCCAGCCCACGCCACTATCTCTTAAAGACAAAAACACATGCTCAATTGTCGGGCCTTCTTCCCTGCATTCTCACATGCATGCATATTGTCATACCGATTTGTCTCTCCCATGTCGTTGGTCTTATCACTTATGTCTTCTTTCTTTTATCTCGATCATGCACGCGCGCACACACACACATCCCACGTATACATGTATACCTCTCACACATGCACGTTCAAGGTCTCTATGTCTCCATACGTAGTTAATTACCCTCAATCCTAACGCCACATCGAATCATTCTCCTCTTTTGTGCACATAACTTCCGCCTGGATGGGTAAAACACACACTCACACTTAACAATCTCCTTCTAGCTACCCCCCCCCCCGCCTCTCACTCTTCCCCTATATCCCCGAAACCAAATAAGACCATCGCTTTGTTTAATTCCCGCCTACATGCACCATCGATATATAGTAGTCTTCCTCGGTGTCTCTCGAACAAACACGTTCTCTCGATGTCGACTCCCCTCACGCGCACACACATTCTCTTCCCTCTCTGCGGGCATTTTCTCTCTCGCACCCCATCGTTAGTGGCCTCTGCCATACACATCACCACTCTATGATGAAGCCATGCACACTTAAATTACATCCGCCACAGAGGACCCGGCGACACACACACACACGCACCCCCCCACACACACTAAGACTCCATCTCTCTCTCTCTCTCTCACACACACAAACGCACACACACACACACACGCATGCACGCACGCATGCACGCCCCCCCCCCCCACACACACACACTAAGACTCCATCTCTCTCTCTCTCTCACACACACACAAACTAAGACTCCATCTCTCTCTCACTCCTCTCTCTCTCTCTCACTCCTCTCTCTCTCTCACTCACACACACACCCACACACACACACTAAGACTCCATCTCACACACACATGCTCTAGGCGGAGCATTTCTTCCTACCACCCTTCATCCAACCTTACCCATATGATAAACAATCACCTTTATTTACTTGCATAACATGGACAAATTCCACTTTACTTTAGTAGTCAGCAAACTTATCATCTGTACCCTTATAAAAAAACGAGTTGGCGGTGATGGTGTGCCTGCCATCGTGTAATACAGACCGTATGATCTATTCTGAGGATAGAAAGCAAACTATGATAATTTTACAAAAGATACCCGCACCTCTCTCCACATCATTATCTCTCGCAACCTCATTGCTCAGCAATTAAAAAAGGAATAAGTCTCTGGAACAATCTAGCATGCATGGTGGCCGCTGCTGCCTGCTGGCGCCATCCATCCCCATGCCTCCACCCATTCCGACCACCAGTCACCACCACGCTCCACTCCTCCTCGCCTTATCTCTCATCTTTCATTTTTTCGATGAAATTCTCGAAATACCAGTTTTCTGATAAAATTCACGAGATATCATTAGTTTTTACACATGGGATTACTCATGCATGGGTCAATCACAACAGTTGTTTTGTAAAAAAAAATGCATATTGATGTTCCCTGCAATGCACGAGAATCTTGCTTGTAATTATATAACGCAAATCACGAGCAGTAAGTGACATTTTTTTGACACAACCACGTTAACATGGCCACGTAAATCACTAGCTAAAGTAAATACCATTATACTTATATCCCGATGCAAAAGGTTGAGTACATGTCCGAAGAGTAGGGTCGCACACACGCACTCTGTCTCTCAGAATCTCTCTCACACACACGCACCAGTTATGTGACGCCCACTTAAGCAGACACGTATGTTACAATTTGTGCACCCGCGTGTACACGTGATGCTGTGCATTTAGTTAAGCCGGAAGGCGAACCCAAATAGTAGCTGCATTCATTCCCCTCCCGCCGCCTCTTCTCTGGTCACCATCGCCCGATAGCCATGGGCCGGCCAAAGGTAACAACATACACCATACTCCCACTGGAGCGGCGCTTTAATATAGAAATTTTAGTGGTCATGCATGCATCTTTTTGTGCTAGCACTCCTATATAAGGGTTGACCGGTCGCTTCCCGCGGTTGTGCGCGGGTGGTGGAAGAGGAAGGAGAAGGGAAGCAGGCTGTGGAGTAACATTTTTTACCACAATTTCTTAGGAAACTGAGTATAATAATTGAGTAGTTTTGCAAACTACCAGTACTACACCTAAAACGGTTCAAAACTTATACTCCCTTGCCAACGCGCGCTTCCCGCGTGAAACGGTTAGCGTTGTCCTGGAGCGTTAGTGCCGCATTAATGCCCGGCCAGAGCGGAGGTGACCTCTCACTAGCTCCGGCTTTGAAGTGGCGCGACGACCAAGAGAGCGCCGCTTCCCGGTGCACGCGACTGCTCCGCGTCGAGACTGGCCATAGGCCCTGTTTCGATCCATGGGTTAGAGTTAGTTTGAGCTAGTTGGGGCTCAAATAGCCCTAAAGTATCCAAGCATGAGGGTTTAAATTGGAGCAAGTTGCACCGAACCCACCAAAAAAAACTATCCCACCCAAGAGGTGTTAACTGGAGATAGTTCTCATTGGGACCACTGAAAAATCACTTTTCTCTCTCCATGAAGTGCCTTTATTGTCAATCCAACCCTGTCACCCAAACACCTCTTTGGCTATAGTTAGTTCAGGGTTAGTCATGAGCTAATCTAACCTCTAGCTAAGTTAGAGTATCAAACAGGAGCAGTATAGGACATGCAAGTTACTCAAAGCATACATGCAAATTCGTACGTGAAAGGATTTTTTCTTTTTGAAAACGGAATGTGAAAGGAATTTTTTTAGAATGCTCTTGGCTTGTCGCTAACATGTGATAGTTAACGGACCTCAATAGACGGCAGAAACGCCAGCCCGCCGCACTTTGATAGAGATGAGGAGGGAGAAGCGATACGTGCTGGTGGTTACTAGAGATAGGCGTCGCACAGAAGCCAAGAAATATGGTGATAGCTTGGGTTAGCCATGTACTAGTATGATGTAACTACACTGGGCTGCCGTGTTTCGTACTCTTCCAGTCCACTTTGGAGATGATTGGTTAATTTTATATCGCTGAATAATATTAAATATTATGAGTGTAGACGCTCCACCACGAGGTTCCTTGCTCCTTCTCGGTCGTCTGGAATCTATGTTCTTCCACTCTATTTTTTTACGTGAGCTTTTTTCATCCTTTTGCAAAAACGCGAGACATCTAGCATCAAGGTGCACGTGTTATGCAAGGATCATTCCATCTATATGAAGAACACGCAGGACTAGAACTACGAGACGGACATGTACCCAGGAGTGGACGTACGAACCTGAGTAATGTAGCGTAGTAAGTGAAGTAGAAAGGCACAAATGGTATGAACGTGTGTGGCATATAGGGTGTGTTTGGTTGCGTTCTCGTCTCAGCACAGTTGTTCCCTCTTCATGCATGCTCAACTCAACACCCCTCTTCATGCATGCTTCTAGTGTATTTGAGCTAAACTAGTGTGGACTCATGCACCCTCCATACACTCTATCAAACACCCAAAAGTAGGTCGATAAGGGAACTCTTGGGCGGTATTTGTCTCTTACTACGTACTACCACTAGAAGTTGTATGTGCAAACACGGTGATGTTATGGAGTACGTGCCTAAGTACTCTACTACTACTATATTAGTTGGAGGCACATATTAACTTTTATATTTGTTTACGTGTATGCCCCGAGACCTTCCAACTAGACGTGTCTTTCTCTCCAGGTCGCACTTTGTATCGTTCATACCACTAAGTACTACTACGTGTGGTCTCCGACCCAGAAGTGGAAGAAGTGGAGACGCTCTACCACGCTGTTTTTTATGCTAGGCTCTACTACGCTGTTCATGTCCCACTCCTTTCGCTCACGTGTGGGACATCCAGCACGTGCCGTGTTTGGCACCCTTCGTCGTAAGAGTTGAAACGCTAGCATTCATCAGAAATAAAAAATAATTATAAATCGGCAGTGATACTATTTTTTTGCGAACCAATCAGCAGTGATACTATACCACACGGTTTCCTTGCTCCTCGATATCGGAAAGAATACTTCCCTTTGCCAACATGTGAGACGTCGACCATCCTGGTCCACTTGCCATGTACGCAGAACTCCAAGGGAGAGTCACCCAGGTCGTCACGCCGCAGTAACAATGACTAATGAGCCGTCAAATCACAGGCCCACTTCCCACATTGAAGTTGCTCGGACGAAGGAACCATCATGACTTCGTTGGATTCCGCTTCTTGAAGAAAACTACTGTACCAGCAGTACTGCTAGCTACAGTAGTTACTCCAACAGAGGCCTCCTTTTGTTCATAGGATAGGAATATGAAAATCATAGGAAGTGAGATGACATGCATCTCAATTCCTACAGAGAAAGAGATGCCATTTGATGCTTAGGATAGGATTTTTTCCATTTAGTCTAGGCTAATGTACTGGTAATTTTCTCTAAAAACTACAGTAGTAACTAGTAGTATTGGTACATGCTCATACTCAGACACAGACACACACACTAACTACTAGTACTACTACTTCTCACATGCTGGCCAGACGCCGTCGTTCTCCTTCCCGGCTTTGTCGGCGACACCCCACCGTGCTTGGATCTCCGCCGACCTCTCCGCAGCAGCGCGTGCGTCCTTTTCTATCTTGCGGTGGCGGGCCTCTCTTTTATTGAGTGCTTTCTGAATTTTCCGCTCCCTCTGTGCGGCTTTGGCCGCCTCTGGCTCTACCGCCCATTCGGCCTTGGCATCTTCAAATTCCTCCCACATAGTTGTGAGGTCGCGAGCGGCGATGAACTCGACACGACGGGATGCCATTGCTTCCCTACCATTTTGTGTGCGGTCGTGGGCGGCGAGGAACTCGGCGCAGCGGGATGCCATCGTTGCCTTACCGGTTAGTGTGCGGCGCGGTGGCATGAACAACGCTTGGTGAGAGCTCTGGGGTGGAGTGGCTGGACAATCATATAGTGCATTGGTTTGTCAAGAGCTCAAGGACAGAAGCCGAAGAAAATTTGGATTCCCCTTCAATCCCGGTCATTTATTACCGAGTAAAATGCATTGGCGGTCATCGAACTTGTCTTGATAGGCCACTTTGATCATTGTATACGAGACATGGTGATTATACGGTCACTGGCTCAGCGTATAGCTCCATATTTGTCTGGTTGACTAGTCAAATAGTCCGCATGCGCCTCATCAGCTCGTGTTCTTTATCTATCTACGCGGGCCTACCTGTCAATGAAGAAAGAAATACTTAAAAACCAAATTATGCGTATGTGGGGAATCAAACCACGGACTCGTCGCTGCAACGCACCCTCGTCAGCCAAATGAACATGAAATACTTCGCGTCAGACACTCACGCTCACGCTGTCAAAGCATGCTAATGCATGCACGTCGCCCTCTAAATCAAAGTCCTGCTCATGGCGCAACGCAAACGGCGAGCCCATCACCTGCGCGCCCCGACGGTGCCTGACATTACTGTTTAGACGTTTGATGGAGGCTTACGCGAACGCCGAGCATGTATTCACCTGGCTCAACACCAACGGTCATACTCGGACCGCCTTGCTCATGTATATCATCCATCACAACGACAATCTATAAAACAACCTAAGCTAGAGATGGTACTATGGTAGTATGGTACGGAGTATGTACTATCGTGAGCGACCGATCTTAGTGCCACTACACACCGAAACCCCTTGCATCGCTAGCGCGTGCTTCTCGCCTGAAACGGTCACCGTCTCTCCAGAATGTCAATGCCGCATTCACCGTACTTAAGTGTAGGTGCAATTGGTGTGTCACTGACATGCGGGCCAGATGCCCGTTGGGCCCACATGTCAGTAACCCAAACGCATCTGCAGTTAAGTCACTAAAGCAGCGTCCGCATTCACGCCCGGCGAACCTACTCCGGTGCCAGTTGTCCATCCGTCTGCGGCGGCTCATTGCCATTCGTCTGCTATATTAACTTGAGCCCCAGCTCCCAGCCATAGCCAAAGACCCACACTTATTCTCCTCCGGTCCCTTCCTTTTGTCGGCACCACTTCAACCATGGCCTCCTGGCGCTCCGAAGCTCTCTTGGACGTACTGTCGCAGGAGCAGACAAGGGACATCGGCGGCTCCGCTCCGGGCGCGCTCCAAAGATCTCTTCGATGTACTGTCGCAGGAGCAAACGAAGGAGATCGCCGCCACCCCCCCCCCCCCCCCCCCCCCCCCCCCCCCCCCGGCCGCCCTCCGCCGCCATGACCACGAAGCCGACGCGTGTGCATGGGCCCAGCCGGCAGCGAGGAAGAGTAGTACACGGTAGGTCCCCGCCGCTCTGGTCCCGGGAAGGCCACCGCTACTCCACTCAGTTGACGCCAAGCTTGGTGGGGTAAACATCGGCGGCCGATTAGCCGCTTGACGGCGACGTGGAGGCAGAAATCTTCATAACCTTGTGCTCCGGAGGAGGAGGTTATCGAGGCGGATGAGGAGGAGGTAAAGGCAATGGCCGGCTTTCTCGGGTTCATGGCCGGACAAGGTGGTCGGGCACCGGTGATCGTTTAGATTAGGTTTACAGTAGGTTTTAGTACGGTTTGTGCGAAATATGTAATGAATTTCATCTAGTTTGTAGGAAAAGTTTTCGAAATGTAATGAATTTCATCCGATTAATTTGAAATTTGCTTTGTTTGCAGGAATTTCGTTCGGTTAGTTCATATAGTTGTCGAAAGGTATGCGGACAGCATCGGATGGCATCCATCAGTGTCCTCGGATAGATGCCGGTGTAAATTTGTGGGCCAGCACTGGAGATGACCTAACTATCATGCTATAATCGCTAACGATCCTCCATTGTTTGGCAGGGAACAGTTATCCCTCGATCAAAATCAGATCCGCGGTGTTTCGCACTCCTCCCGCGTAAGAGTGTAAACTCTTGCTTACATAAAAATGGAGCAAGTGGACGGCACTGTAGCACGTCATATCACTCGAACTAGCCCGCCTAATGAGCGGGAAAGCACCGCCCTCGTCATTTTGTTCTGGATTTCTATCGATCGATCGCGCGAAAATGTTACGCTTCGCAAGTTCTAAAGGAAAAGGCGGCACACTTACGACTCATACGCGTCGCAACCCCGACAGTCCGGCTTGCACGCCGCTCACCAGAGGGGACACGCGTTGTCTTGCAGTTTCACTAACATGTGGGACCGTAATTGAATAAACTGTCGATAGCTGAAATCTAATCGCTCGGCGGGCGTCGGCTGAGAAGGGAGAAACGGGGGAGGGAGAAGAGATCGCCCACCCGCCGCGCATGGACTCCAAGAAATATATGGTCATAATGTGAGGTGGGCCATGCAGGAGTCCGGACCGCTTCTGGAGCCCGCTCTCACCGCCCTGGCCCCGACGCTAGCTGCTTGCCGCATGCATGCATAGCAAGTAGTACTCCTTATGTGGACGAGAGAGAGGTATTGACAAAGTCAAGGAGTGGGCTCTGCAAGAGCCGGTCTCTACATGTGCTCCCAGGTATAAAAAATTAATTCTAAAAATAGGCATGTCTTAAAAAAAGAAAGGTAAAAAACATTTGAGAGGAAATAGATAGAGAGAAAGTGAGAAAAAGCTGTAACCTGGGCATTACATGAGGAAGGAGGGAGTGGTGCACATGCCAAGTTCACTGGGCTGCCGTGTTTCACACTCCTCCGTCGTAACAGTGGAGACAATAGCTTTCATCAAAAAAAACAATGAATACTAGTTGCTCGTCCTCTATATCGTAAAGAATACTTTCATTCACCAACATGTGGGACGTCGACCATCCTGGTCCACCTGCCATGCACAAAATTATCCTGGTCTACCCCGGTCGTATCGTAGGCCCAACCTTTCCCACTATACGTTGTTCGGACGAAGGAACCATCATGACTTCGTTGAATTCCGCTTCTTCAAGAAAACTTACTGTACCCGCAATACTGCTACCACACGCGAAGACTTGACGACACTGTACCCAGTCATATCACTGAAACCCAGTAGGCCAAACTAGCCCGCCAAGGTCATCTATTTTGGAATGGAGGGAGTACGTCTCTACACTGCTATGATTTTGTGTTGCACGTTCTTTGTACTTTTTCTATGATTTTCCTACCCTATGAACCAAATGAGGCCTGAATGTATGTCGACTATTGTCTGATCGATCGCTAAGCCTACAATTTTAGGAGCTAGGGCTATTGGTCGATCGACGAGGGATAAGTATAAGCGTACCACGAGCTCATCGGCCCCAACGTTTCTCTTCGGTGAGTGTTTTTCAAGTACTATAGCTCGCACAGTAGCTAGCCTACTAACACCAACAATCATCAGACAAGCCCTACTGATATGATAAACAGTTCAAACTTACATGTAAGCATGCCATATATTAGATCAAAAGCTGGTGAGGATACATCTGTTTCCATAACTCGGAGAGGGTTCGTATGATTCATCGCATGATTCACTATCAAACAAAAGTAGAAAGATCCGCCCACACAAGACAGTGCACTAGCCCTAAGATGGTTTGATAACATGCATCGTTTTGGTAATTAAACAAAGGGCAATGCAAACTACCCTGAAGGATTAGCACGACCAACTATTTCTTGTCATTGATCTCTCGGGCAATGACCACAGCACAGACAGCGGCATGGGAATCGATTTCTGGGGCGATGTCCATAGGACTGACCATGACATCGGAATCGATCTCTGGGGCGATGTCCACAGGATGGACAGCGGCATCGGAATCGATCTCCGGGGCGATGCCAACAGGACGGGCCACGACATCGGAATCATCAAGGACATCCACCGGCACCTCCACAACCCTAACATATTAGCAAGCACATTGCCAATAATCAAAAACCACAACTATGGTAATAAGCCATTATTTTTTACCTTGTGCAGCTCACCGGGGGATCTCATCCCTCCAGGGGCCATCTCCTCGTCCTCGATGGGGGCCATCACCTTGCCAAGGGAATACTGCTTGTCAACAGCGACTATCTCCTCAAACTCGGTCTTGAGCCTCACATAGGTGGCAATCAGAGTTCCAGGGGTAGGCACGGTGGGGCCCTTGCTGTTCTTCCAACTTCCTTTGAGGAGTTCATCCGCCAACATCCTCAACTCTTTGGCCAGTGCTTGTTTCTTGGAGTTCTTTGTCCCCATGGGTTGGCCCGCCAACATGGTCAACTCGTTGGTCGGTGCTCGCTTCCTGGAGATCGCTGTCTCCAGTGGGTTGTCCGTCGGCAACTCTTTGCCTAGTGCTCCAGGATGCATCAATGAACTGACAAACAAAAAGCAATCGAAAGGAAACCACAATCGCAATGAAAACGGGAAAAGAATAGGATGTGAGAATCGGTCGGTGCTTCGCAAAAAGAAGATTCTTGGAATGAAAATATAGTAGCATAACTGATTCGCCCACCTTTCCTTCGTCGGTACAGAAGAAAAATGGCAGAAGTGAGTAGCCTGGAGTGAGGTTTTCTTCAAGAAAGGGAAGAAAGGGCTTGAACGAGTGTTCTAGTGAAATGATGGTTGCTTCATCTAGTCCAACTTGGAGGCCACCTTACCACTGCTGGTAAAGGTGTGGGTTTTGTGATATGACGGGTCATGATGGCCAAACCGGGGTGACAGGTGAGTCTCGACTGTAGCACCTCACTGTGATTTGGTGGATGGCATGCAGGCCCGGATGCTTTGAAATGTCCCACATGTAGATAGAGCGGCTAGTCATATAGGAGTGCTCAATATTGTGCACCGCGACCAAGGCGGAGAGGAAAACAAGAGAACTATGTAATTAATGCATGAGTTTAATTAGAGTGTTTTGTAAAGTACGAGATATATTCCTCCAATCGCAAAATGCCTTAGTTCATGAGATTTGAGATTCGAGCCCTATAAACCGGAAGGGAGGGAGTACTGCACACGGTGTAGTCTAGTCACTTGTTGAAATCTCTAGAAAGGCAAATACTCCTTTCCGGTTTACAGGGCTATACTACTCCCTCCGTCTAGGTGTGTAAGTCATCTTACGAAAACCAAATAGTCCCAAAACACTTAGGCGCGGTGCATTAACTTCTACCTTGTTTCTTGTTTCTTGACATATCAACCAATAAGAGATGAGAGGTGTGCATGCTTTTAATGACTTGCAAAGGCTAGTTCATTGCATGCAATGCTATTAATTAGCAAATAAACATTGGTGACCCCAGGAGGAAATGGTGCTAAGCGCATGGACCTATGCAGAGTGAGTATCAACCAATGGATAATGGAGTTTAATTGTTAAACAATAGCAATTTTGTCTCATGCAAGAGCCTGGCTAGTACTCCAAGGAACCGCACCACGCGAGCGTTCGCAACTGCCATGTTCGGGTTGCGCTTGGCTCTTCGCCTCTTCGAGAAGACGAACAATGATGTTACTCCTACTTCTACAGTATCGAATCCACTTCTGCATGTCCATTCACCTCGTGCGGGAGGGATAGCGTGTAGCGAAAGCTTCTACTTACTGCTCCTGCCTTTGCGTCTATGACAGGTGGGCCCAACAGGTGGTTGGCCCTCCTGTCATGCAGCCAAAGGCAGGTGCAGTTAAGGCACCGGAGCTCAGTCCGCGAGGGAGAGGGCGTTGTAGTAATCAAATTTCTCGGTCTTGTACGAGTTTACGCGACACATCAAAGCACTGCACTCAATATAAGTCTTTTTACACATTTCAAATGGGCTACTACGTATGTAGGAGTAGACATATTCTGCTTCATATGTAGTCTCTTGTTGCAATCTCTAAAAAGACTTATATTTGGAAACGAAGGGAGTACAACGCATGCATGCATGCCGTGACTTTCCTTTTGATACTTGCATGTGTTGATTTGATGCACCTTGCCAAATTTTGACTATAAATTTAACTAACCAAATTTTCATGCATGTCACAAAAAATTACGGGGCTGTTTGGATTGTGACTATGTTTGTCTTATGTTGCCACATTATTTTTCCCACACTTGCCACACTTGCCTAACCTGAGTTGCTCAAATTGTTAGACACACTTTGGCTTGCCTAAGGGAGTCTTGCCACAATTTTTGTGTCTATGACATGTTGGGTTCACTGCTAATAAAAAAATTCTTGTCTTAGGTGTGGCTAATAAAAAATACTAATATTTAGGAACGGAGGGAGTAGAAAATACAAATAATAATGCATGTTGGGGCAACCCAGGTTACCGCTAATTTTAGCCGTGGGCTTGTTCACAATTTTTACGAGGGGGTGGTTGTTCATTTGATGGAGGGACTAGTAGTACCAGACTTGAACGATACAAAGTGCGACCTGGCACACCGTAACACCACTTGGAACAAGCGGGTAGCTATCTCAAAAAACAATCAAAACCTAAAAAACCGCGACCTGGCATGTAGTAGTACACAATTTTAAATGATTGTTTTGATGGAGTGAAAAAGGAAAACTACCCCACTATATATCTAGGCCGGAGCCTCCGCGCTTTCTTGCTAGGGTTGCTCTATTCACACACTCTCATCCTCTCCATATCTAAACAATATAGGGGTAGTAACACTGTCTTTCTCCCTTCAAAAAACACTGGCTTTCTATCCTCACCGCTGGTTATAGATCCGGACGTATCCCCCTCCACCGGTGAAGGGGAGGAGGGGCAGCGTTTAGGCTTTCGTCGATATCGAGGGAGGAGACCCATTGCCGGCCGCACCATTATCTTTGGCCGAGCGCCGGCGCAAGAGGTCCTCCGATCCCTTCGTCGTTGCTTGTGGGCGGATCCGGCCTCCCACCGCCCACCTATCCACATCCCGACGACCTTCAGGTATATCTTCGTTCAAAACCGCCTTAGCTCTACTTCCCCAGCTCGCTACATCGCTGCATGTGCATCATTTTCTACCTCTCAGCCCCTCTCGATCGGATGCTCCAACGTCACATATTTTTTTCTGTTGTTAGAGGTAAAGCTACTTCATGGAGTCAAATCTTGTACTCCCTCCGTCCGAAAATACTTGTCATTGAAATGGATGTATCTAGATGTATTTTAGTTCTAGACACATCCATTTTGATGAAAAGTAATTCTGGACGGAGGGAGTACTTGGTTCAAACAAGAAATAAAGTGGGGGTGGGGGAATTTAGTATGTACATCGGACTTGGTACAAACAGGAAGGAAAGGGGGTGAAAGTAGTACAGACTGGTCATCCAACGGGTCTCTTGGTCGAAAAGGGAAATATAGGGGTAACGTTGTCCACAGTGGTATGACCAGGACTAGATTTGCTATCCACACATAGGAGTAGGTGGCTAGAGTGAACAAAAATGGGACCAACCCAGATATGTTTCTTGGATGTTTGTTTATCGGGGCAACAAACTATGAATCACCACTTTATGCCCCTGTTTACGTACATGGTGCTGGATTGCTGGTGCACCCACTGTTCTTAATCTAATGTCCCTGGTAAAAATGAAGCCATGCCACTGTTATAAGCCATCACAAGTTTAGCCAAATGTTTTTGCCTGTAACTGTTTGAGACTCTGACTGTTTCCTCTGTGCCTTTTTGTGCAAACAGGGATATCTAATTCACCTGGTTACTGTTGTGACCTTTTGGTGCACTACACAAAACTCTTCTTAAAAGAAGTGACTTTTGTCTTGTTTAACTGGAATGTCAGAATGGAACAGTTGGTTCATTTTGGAGGAACTGCACAAAGGGAAATCTGTGTTCCAATCCTCATCATCCATATTTGCGCCATAACCTACCTTTAGGTAAGAATGATATTTAATGCATGTGTTCATCTCTATTTTCCGAATGCCATGAGAAAATAATGATGTTTTTTACTAGTACACTTGTACTCCCTCACTGACAAAACCAATTCTGAATTAGAAGGCCAATCATGTACTTGGTTTCACCAACTGGTGAGGAGAAAGAGAAGCAGAGCATGAAGAGGAAGAAGAAGAAGAAGAAACAGTGCCAAGGCGATCTTGCTGAAGCCAGAGGCCTCAGTCGAGGCCATTCAAGGGCTCCGGTAACGACTACCTTACATGTGAGACGATCCTCCAGGGAGCCCTTCCACTTCTGTTGTCTCACTTAATTAATTAGGAGTACTTAAGTACCACTAATTTATTACTACCTAATTTTCCTATTGTAGATAAACAAATATTTAGTAGAACCCTATGCTGAATCATGTACGTGTGTATGTTTGTCTATGGAGGTGAATCATGTGGTGGAGCAGGGAGGGAATATTATTAGTGTCATGACATAATAGTGCTATTGTTTTGCATGTCAATTTATTGCCATTGGTTCAATGAGGCAATGTTTTGCGTATTGTCCATCATGAATTTTATGCTACTGTTTGACTAATATGCTAATGTCTTCCTATCCTTTCGCATTAAGCTAATGAAGGTTTCACCTTGTTCCTACTTGTGCAAACAGGGATCATGTTGTGCCAATCATACATTTTGGTGGAACTACACAAGACAATACAATGAACTGTATCCCAGCCAGTGCTTTAACTCTGCTGGAAGTTCTTGATAATCTTTCGATATAATCTCAGCACTGGTAAACAAGAGTGATTTCAACCATACATTTGAAGTGCACAAAAATATATACTATTGTGTGATTCCAGTGAGTGCTTTATCATCCCTTATGGGACTACACGAATAAGCTTTTTTCTCAGGTTGGTACGGGCCTAAGGCCTTCATCCATATTAGTTTGTTGTCATCTCTATTTGTATCGTGGTACTGTCATGAGAAACTCCTTTATCTTTGCACGTTAAAGTTTAGCAACCTATGATAAATGGCAATGCTTTAAGTGTTGAGTTGAGCTAATTGGCACTGATTAAATAAACTAATACCTCTCTTTAAGCAAGAATACTATGTTGCTAACTTTACCCATTAAGATAATGAGGGTGCTTCTATTTGTTAGTGTATGTTTCATCAACTAGTCCCACTATTACGGTAATCTCACTCTCTCAATATATGTGACAACAGGGATGCTTGGTTTTGGTGGAACTGCACAACAACTTTGGGTGCTTCATTGCCTTGACAGCTTCTGTCCTTTCTTGTTAGTCGCTAATCTCCGCTTGCTTTCTTCCTTTGTTGTCAGTCGCTTGGCTTATCTCGGCTTCCAGTCAAAGGAAATAGTAATTGATATGTAACCTCACACAGGTTGGTACTGGTCTTTATCCTGATTATTGTGCCTGTCATATGTATTGGTAATTTGGTATTGTGCTACTGTTTGCCGATTTCATAAATTAGTGATTTGGAGCCTGAACTCGCAAGCAAATCATTACATCGGGTGATTTCAGTAGAACTACACTAAATGATCAGATGGACAGGTACTTATGCTGCTGCTATGTACTCCAATGTTCACTCAGACAAGCATCGATGTTGACAAGAAGTGCCTATATTCATTCGAGTATCAACCGGCGTCAACCAATTGTCAAACTCCAAGTATTAGGAGAGTGAATGCCAAAAATATTGCTTGGTGCATAGCCCAGAAAAACGCAGTCCAGTCTTTGGTCCCAACTTGTGCCTTTTGGTTATCGACACATATGGTAGCGAACTATATGGCATGGAGTCTAAAGATTCCAGACAAGTTGGTTGACGCGTATATTCATCTGGCACTTAATCAGTCTGCACGCCAAGGATGCTCCATTTCAGTTGAACTGCACAAAAAATTTGGGTGGTTCATTTTCTCAACCGCCTCCTTTCTCATCTGCAATGTAGAATTTTGGCGAGATATAGGACCAAGATGAGCCAGTAAACTAGTTGGATGAAAGTAGTGGCCAAGTTGCTCAAACCTCCATCGGCACGAGGCCACTATTTGAGGATAAACCTACAAGCAAAGTTCAGATTGTCTGTGCTGCCTCTTATGTACTCGAAAGTTTACTCGTACAAGAACTAATTTTAGCAAGAAGTACCTCCGATTGAACACCATTTACCAGTCTGTACCCTAGGTAATTAAAGTTCGTCCATGGATCATATTGGCTATGATCTCAATCATTTGGATGCATAAACATACTGAACATGCGTATATCTGAATCTTTTTGTGAATTATGTATGAATATTGTCGTGTGATCTATCAATCATTTGGATGCATAGATATGCTGAGCTTGTGTATATATGAATCTTTTGAGTTGTTGATAGTGAATGTTGGCTATGAATATGAACGTGTCCTGTGAACCTGAGTTTGATATGAATGTTTACCTTTTCTGTTGTATTTGTGTGTGAACTTGTTAGTATGCCTACTGTGGGGTATAAAACGCAGGTCTCTTATAAAAGTAATGTTGTGTCCAATTTATGTTTTCCCTTCTAACCACATTATATATACTAGCAAAAGGGCCCGTGCATTGCTACGGGAAAAAAATATGGCACACACTTACGTTTTATTCTTCTTTACTGGGTCTGTCATTACATGTGCTCCGATGTAATAACATCATAAATTACCAAACTGCCTTAGGAGTTTTTGTCTCAGGCAGCACAGTGAGAATGATTGACAATATGAGCATCACCAGCCTGAAGAAAGTTGTTGCTGTTATGACCGGCATGGCCAAGAGGATATATGATGCGCACTGACATCCAACAACAACATTTCTCATGGTTTCGGTTTTTTTCTGAACCAGTGCTATATTTGATTATTTGGCACAAAAAGGTTGTAATTCTTTCACTCCAACTACGGCCAACATGGCTCGTCATTCTTCCAAAAGATGTCTCTTATGATATTTTTTTCAGAAAAAAGGAGTGCATTATCTCCTTGCTATCGTCTAACTGAAGGAAACTGAATGTGAAAATTTAAGTGTATATAGACTGACCCACTCGGAGTGCATACAAAAATATTTTTATCCAAGTCGCCAGTGCCAACACTATACCTCCAATGTCCATCTGCATCTACACGGCTAGGTCTAATCTTAACCAAGAATGAAACTACCAAGCAAACTGAGATAACAACATGTAGCCGACCCCGGGCAGCAGGTGGTCAGGGATCATCAGCAGAGAAACACAAAGTCGGCTGATGACCGCCGAGCGTGGATAGGCCTATCTCACTCTCGTGGCTGCCATGGTGGCTCCCGGGCCTCTCCGTGGCTCCTCCACTCCGAGTCCAGAGCCCGACCTCGGCATTCCGCCTCCATCCTCCTCCGCCCTCTGTCCCGCGTGCTCCTCCACACCTCCCTCTCCAAGCCGACGGATCCGACCTTCCCCTCGCTGGATCCGGTCCACCACGAGCCTCAACCACCCTGCCGCCACGCTCGTGTCCATGTCGTGCGTGGTGTATAGGTGGCCAGCATGTGGAACAGGCTGCGTCGCAGGCATCTGCGCGCTGCGCCTCCGCTTCCTCACCCCGGCGAGCGCTGGACTGCCGTTTTGTTGTACAATTTCCCTTTGTTCTCATTCTGTGTTTGTTGATTCAAGAGGCTCGTTGTTGATATGTAATTTTCCTAGGTATATAAACTAGTAGACTTTCATGTAAGCAATCGAGGTGGGATTACTCCGAGTACATGTGTGAAAATCAGGTAAGGTACAGATACAGAAGTATGCATGCAGGCCAAAACATGCGTGCAGGACCAATAAGAGAATGTGGACGTGGACCAATTGGATGGACAAAGTTTTTAGTACTGCCTCGCATCAATTGGACGGACTGCCGATCAAAACTAACGGAAAAAAACTGAAAGCGTAAATTCACAGAAAGAAGCGTATTGTGGCGGTGAACCCAAAGAGTCAATCCGTGCTTTATTATTAGGGAAAGATTTTATATTATTACTATTATCGTATATTTTATAAAGAATTATATATAAATTATAAAAACATCCCATGTGTTATTAACTTATAAAACTAAATGTTTAACGGAAGTTGGCAAGGAAAATCCTGGTTGTTTTTGACTCACAGGCAAGGAAAATCCTAGTGATTGCGTACAAAAGCTTGCGAAGATTTTAAGGACCAATTTAATAATAATGTGCTCATTTTTATTTTGAGCAATAACTCGCTAATTTCTTAATTATATATATATAATGTGCCTCTCCGGTTTATTCTTTGATATTAATTGCTCCTTCTAACATAACATTATATATATAACGAGCCCACCTAATACGTGTATTTCAAGGAAGTGCAAATGGGCTGGGATTTCTTAGAAAATATAAATGGGCCTGATTGACGCGAAATTATTTGTTCACCCAGCCCAGCAAATGGACTGTACATTCTAGAAAACATGGGTTAAATATATGCCACATTTTTGCAGGCTGACATGTGGGCCAATAGGTCGAAGCCTACGCAGGGCGTTGTCAACTTGATCAACAAATGATTGTGTCATCCACAGCCATTGGATTTATATCCAATGGCCGGCATGCACCTTCAATCTCTCGTCTTCTTCCTCTAGCTTCGCCGGGACCGCCTGGTCTGGCTCCGACGGCTAGTGGCTCTGCTTAGCACGCATCGCTGTGAAGCGCTGCCTCACCGCCGGCCAGGCTATCCCTCCACCTCTCGACACCTCCTGTTATTCTCCACAGACTACAGCCCCACGCCGCAACAGAACTAGTTATAACCCTTCTCCTCCTCTCAATCTTCGACTCCACTGCCACGTTTTCCCATCTCTGAGTCGTTCCCGTCCGGGGCCTCGCCGTCGTCCACCGCCTCGCTGCGTTCGGTGCGGCGTGGTCAACAAACAAGAGTCGTCGAAAGAGGACTGTACGTGGAGAGCCTGACGGCTGGGACCCATGAGGTCCATGGTTGCACGCAAGGAAAGTTCCTCCTTATTAAGCTGAAAAAATGTTTCCTCCACCTGACAGCTGGGACCCATCGGCTGTATCTTCACACGGAAGGAAGTGCCTCCTTGTTTTGTGAAAAAAATTATTCATCCCGTTGACAGCTGGGACCCTTCATATTTGGTGACTGACTTGTGGGCCTACTAAGCGGACGTGTACGCACGGCTTTGTCAACTTAATCAACAAATGATTCTAGCAGCTGGACCGTTGGATGTTAATCCAACAGCCGTGCTCCTTCTTCAATCTCTGTTCTTGCTCCTGTCTCCCGTGGGCGGCACCGCGGCTGTGCTGCTGCGCACCTGAACCAGTGAAGTTTCCCACTCCTCTCCATCTGCGACTCCACTGCCCCGTCTTCCCCATCTCCGGGTCGTTCCAGTCTGGGTGCGGTCGGCACGGTGTGGTCAACGTGGTCAACAACCGAGAGTCATCGGAAGATGACTGTACATGAGAGGCTGACAGTGGGGACGCACCACGCCCATGGACGCATGCATGCAACAGAATGCGGCGAGGTCAACGTGGTCAAGGAATGACTTCCATCGAAAGTATACTATACGTGGAGAGTCTCAGCTGGGTCCACGCCGCAGTAAGTAAGTGCCTCCTTATTACGCGGAAAATAATGATTCCTCCAACTGACAGCAGGGACCCACTGGATGGGCCACCGTATTTTGTGAAAAAAACGTTTGCCCCCTGACTGCTGGGACCCACCTGACGGGCCACCGTATTTCGTGAAAAAACGTTCCCCCCGCTGTCAGCTCGGACCCACCAGAAGTGCCTCCTTATTATGCACAAAAAATGAATACTCCCCCGGCTAGCTAGGACCCACCTTGGTGGGAGGCTGACTTGTGGGCCTACTAAGTTGACGGGGATGAAGGGCCTTGTCAACTTAGTCAATATGAATGATTCTAGCTCCAGTGACCGTACGATGTCCATCCAACGGCCGTAGTGCTTCTTCAACCTCTGGTCTTCTTGCTCCAGCCGCCCAAAGCAGCGTCGGTCGTGCCGCATGCTCCTGCCTCCCGTGGCCAGTTGTGCTGCCGCGGAGGCCTCACCGCCCCCTACTATTCCGACTGCTGGCCAGGCCCTGCGGTGACGGCAACCTCACACCGCAGCCGAACCAGTGAACCCTCGTACTCCTCTCCGCGCGGGCTTCCACTGTCGCGTCTTCCCCGGCTCCGCGTCGTCCCCTTCCTAGGCCTCACCGTCCTCCACCGCCGTGGTGCTCTCCGCGCGGCGTGGTCAACATGGTCAAGGAACGACTTCCATCGGAAGAGTACTGTACGTGGAGAGGCTGACAGCTGGGTCCACAGCCACAACCCAGTTTTTTGTGATTTGCGGAGTAAGTCACTTTGTCAGGCCTGTTGAGCTGCAAATCTTTCAAGACGAGGAGAGCTTTCATTCGGCTGGCCGAGAAAATGGCCCATCAGTAATGAGAAATGGGTTGTACATTTTTAAAACACATCAAACCGGCAATTAGTTTCAAATATATTTTTTTCATTTCGAGATTTTAAATTACAATAATTTTTATGCGTGGAGAATTTGTTGGATTTTATATTTATATACATTTATTTTTAAAATCAGTTTGAATGTGAGTCGAAATTTCAGGATTAAAAACAGTTCGGACCGCACCGAAATATGCAAAATTTCGTATAATTTTTTAACCATGGCCACAATATGGGCTGTAATGCTAACAAAAAGAATATGGGCCCCAAAAAAAACCTTAAGAATTAGCAAATGGGCTGTAAATTATTAGAAATAATGGTAGATGGGTTGTATGCTGTTTTCCACAGATTTGAGGCTTTCCTAAAAAAAGGTTGACGCACAAGTAGTGACTGTTGGATGTCCATCGAACGGCCGTCGTGCTTCTTCAATCTCTGCTCTTCCTGCTCCAGCCGCTCGAACAAGCGCCGGCAGGACTGCCTGCTCCCTCCTCCCTGCGGCCGGCTGTGCTGCCGTGCAGGCCTCACCGCCCCACCATACTACCATCGCTGGCCTAGCCATCCCTCTACTCACCCACACCTGCTGTTATTCTCCGGCGACGGCAGACGAACCAGTAAACCCTCGTACAGTAATACTCCCCTCCGCGTGGGAAACAATTGCCGAGTCTTCCCTGCCTCCGTGTTGTTCCCTTCCTAGGCCTCGTCGTCGTCCACCACCCTGGTGCTCTCGGCGCGGCATGGTCAACATGGTCAAAGACGGACACCCCCTGTTATTCTGCGGCGACGGCAGCCTCACACCGCGGTGAACCAGTGAACCCTCGTACTCCTCTACGCGTGAGCATCCACTGTCGCGTCTTCCCCGGCTCCGCGCCATCCCCTTCCTAGGCCTCGCCGTCGTCCACCACCATGGTGCTCTCGGGGCGGCGTGGTCAACATGGTCAAGGAACGGCTTCCATCGGATGTGGACTGTACATGGAGAGGCTGACAGCTGGGTCCACGGCCACAACAAGGAAGTGCCTCCTTATTACGGGCAAAATAATTATTCCTCCACCTGACAGCGGGGACCCACGGATGGGCCACCATATTTTGCCAAAAAAACGTTTGCCCCTGACTGTTGGCACCCACCAGCTACATCTTCGCATGCAAGGAAGTGCGTCTGGGCAAAAAAAAACGATTCGCCCCCCTGACTGCTGGGACCCACCAGCTACATCTTTGCAGGCAAGGAAGTGCCTAACAGTCGGGACCCACCTGGTCGAAGCGTACGTAGCGTCGTCATTCTGGTCGCGAACTTGTACGTACATATATACTGGTGGATGTAGAGGCGCGCACGTGTCGTAGTAGAGGCGCGTACGTGTCATAGTAGAGGCGCGCACATAGCATGTACACGTACGTATAGCGGCCAGGGTGCAATAAAGAAAATACGGCCACATATGTGTACATACGAGCGGGGTCTCGAACGCCTACTCGCGCATACGTACGGCCTGGGCTCGTGTACATGGCTGGGTCGGAACGGAGAAACAGCGTCGTCGTCGTGTTCATGGGGAGGCAACGGAATGCGTGATGTTCATCGGGAGGCAACGGAACGCGTGGGAGCCAACCGGCTGGGTCGGAACGGGATACGTGGTCGTGTTCATCGGGAGGGCTTGGACGGAACAGGCGGTGAAAACGAGGCCTGGTGTACCGCAAAACGGAGGAAACAGCCTTGTGTTCGACCGGCCACATTCGAAATGGGATCCTGTTCATCGGGAGAGGTCTAGCGTACCGCAAAACGGAGGAAACGGACCTCCTACGGTCGAAACGGGGGTCCTGTTGATCGGGAGGGGTGTGGCATACCGCAAAACGGAGGGAACAGACCTCCTACGGTCGAAACGGCGGTCCTGTTGATCAGGAGGGGTGTGGCGTACCGCAAAACGGACGAAACGAACCTCCTATGGTCGAAACGGGGGTCCTGTTCATCAGGAGGGGTGTGGCGTACCGCAAAAGGGGACTCCACGGGATACTGTTCATCTCCACCGTCGACCTCCTCCAGCCTCCACGGGCTCCTGTTCATCCAGCCTCCACCGTGCGCTACTCCACCGGCTACTATTCAACCACCCCTCCACGGGCACCCCTCCACCGTCTACTGTTCATCCAGTCCTCCACACCACGGGGTCCTGTTCAACCACCCCTCCACGGGCACCCCTCCACCGTCTACTGTTCATCCAGCCCTCCACCACACTATGGGGTCCTGTTCATCCAGAGGCAACGCCACCGCTCATTGTTCATCCAACCCCCCCCCCCCACAATGCTCACTGTTCATCCCAGAGGCAGCATCGATCAGCTTCAGTTAGCAGCAGTAGCGAAGGAATCGCTCGATCGGGTTCAGTTAACAGCCATCGATCGATCGCTCGGGTTCAGTAACGTGTAGCCTGCAGTGCAATCGCTCGGGTTCAGTTAGAGCCCAACGCCTCGCTCGGGTTCAGTTAGAGCCAACGCCTTGCACACACGCGCGTACGTGTACGATAGAAACGCGCATCGCTCGGCCCCTACCTCCCACCGTAACCGGGAACTCCCCGAAATTTTCCTCCCCCTCGCTTCTACCACGGTTTTTTCCGTCATGGACGGCCCAAAGAATGTCATGCAGCTGCGTCTCTAGCCCGCCCAGGACGAAAAGCCCATTTTCTGTCATGATTTTTTGTCATAGAAGTAGGAGCTCACCACATCTATGATTATACCGGGTTTTGTCACAATTATCGTCATAGAAGTGACATATGTATGACAGAAATTTTTTTGTTTGGACCAAAATGTCATGGATGTGTCTTTTTTTGTAGTGTGAACAGTACAATGGGAAGAACTGCCTCCTGAGGTTGAGGTGTTCTTGTGCGTATGGACTTGTGTGTATCTATGGGTCTAATCTCCCTTCTACTATGGTGGCATGCTCTACTTACACTACTAGGGAAAAGCCTAGCAGCAACGTGGGTTTTTGGCCTTTTAGTAGCGCGGGGGCCGGCGCTACTAATAAGGCACTACAGCTAACGTATAGCAGTAGCGCTGGTCCACCCGCGCTACTGCTACACAAGTGTTGCAGCAGCGCGCTTAAAGGAACCTCGCTGCTGCTAATAGCTATAGCGCACTTCCCCTGTGCGCGCTACTGCTACAACCGCGCTGCTGCTAACTTTTCTCCACTCGCTACTGCTAATTTTAGTAGTTTTTTGTTTTTTGGCATATTTGTTTTGTATTTGAACAGGCTTTATAGAAGAATCTTTAGCACATACAAATTTCATCATGATACACATACAAATGCCTGCGAGACCACAAATGTAATCATAGCATATACATACAAATAGTCTCGTCATAATCATCATCCAACACAAAGTGGTATATTGTCATCATCTCGAAAATAGCGATACATGCAAGTCTCGAATACTTGCAACTACAACGTCATCCATCTAAACAAAGGTATACGCGAGAAGAGCTATCACTATGAGTGAGAGCGGAACTATGCAGTACATGAGATGGCGGTTACGAGTCCTCTCTCGCGCTAGCGTGAACCTCAAGTAACTAGCTTCTCCTTCTTGTCTTCTTTTGAAGCCTTTATGGCTGGTGTCCGAGAACCCATTCACTTGCGCCTAACACTCATGCCACTCGTTGTACACCCCCGGAACCTTCTCTTTTTACACGACATAGCAGTTCCATCTCGCCATCAAGAAACTAGGTACCTGTTAGAGATGCATGTTCATGAAGAGGATGTACAATCATATATATGCAACAAAATATACTAGAGAACACCGAAAAATAAAGTGTTAGCAACTAGATGCAACATACAGTACGCAAATTAATTAACTAGAGGTACGCAGGTCATCGTACGCAAACTAACAAAGTAGCGTTACGCAAGTTCGGCAGGGATCGTGGACATCACAAAGTTGCATCGCTACAAATAGTATACAAGTTCAACCGACACATATCATCATCATCGGCATCATAAATCACTAGAAGTTCCATCCTTCCATATCATCGAGGATGGAACCTAGCTTCTTGAACGGCGTGAGGTCTAGACGTTGCATGCCTATGCGAGTTCGGACGTTAGCTCGTGATATAGGGCCGTGGTGGAACATCCCCTTCTCATCGACGACTTCTTTCATGATGATCATTGCAATGTTGCTTTGGATGCGAAAGAAGTCATCTCTAAGTTTATAATCCGCTTCTCCATGAGATTCTAGCCACCTGTGGATATGATCATCATTTCTGCTTCTCATGCGAAGCTTTTGGTGATCCGTGTTGAACTGAATCATGAGATGGAGTACGTACAATCCATCCTTCTTGCTTGGTTTTGGGACTTGGATGCAGGAGAAGTTAGTTTTATGCGTGAAACCCATCTTCTTGTTCCTTTGTTTCCTGATCTACATGTGGCCACCTCTAAAGCTGAAGCCTTGGAGATCATCATCTAGAATATTCATTATGTGGTGTAGTCTTTTTTCTCGTAGTCTCTGGAAGGGTCAAAATACATGGCGTGGGAGACTTGCGCATAAAGAACGATAAGGACGGCACGCCCGTTGCTGCGGGGAAAAGACACCTCAAATTATTCCCCATAGAGAGAGAAGGAATGATTGAAATGTATGAAAGGGTTGTTCGAAACTGACTTACTTTGGATGATAAGGCACGAGGACAATTTCCCGGTCCTTATTCTGTACCATGAAGTTTTGGAGGTAGTCCCTAGCAGTTTCATGCTCAAAGTCGCCGAGACTCAAGAAAGACTCGTGCATGTAGTACGGATCCGCCACACAGATTTGCGAGACTTCTTCACTGTTCATGACAGAGCTCATATGTAGCGCAAAAAGGCGGACGATTGTAAAATCAAGCCGCCTTGTTAGAAACATCTCAAAGATATGGTCAAACCACAGGAAGAACACCTCCGCAGGCCGTGTCTCGACGTAGCACTTCCCCTCAGGCACACGAGCCGCGTATGTCGGATATCCTGGATCCTTTAAGGCTAGTAGGCTTTTCTCAGTCGACAGCACATGGTCGTGCAGTCTCCTGAGATCCCATGATAGTGCCTCTAGCGGTTTCAGCGGTAGCATCGGCTCACCCGTGAGATGGAACATGGCCGCACCTTTCACGGGTACACGCCCTTCAGAATGCATCGTTTGGCTGCTATGTGCTCTGGCTTGTTTGGAGGCAGCTATCTTCCCCGATCTCTTTCTCTCCTTTTTCTTGGGCACACCTTCTAGACCCTTCCTTAACCCCTGCCCCAGTGTTCCCGGGCTAAGTATTGTACGACCCTCGCGCTAGGATAGTTGAGCCTGTGTTGAGGCGGCATCTTCAGGCGTGTCCTGTGAGGATTTCATGAAGAGAGACTTTTTGCAATCCCTGCTACGACCTTCCTGCCCGGGCATATCATCCATATCCTCATTAGCAAGCTGATAGCCCGATTCGTCATATGGTTGACTCATGAATTCTATGTCAGAGTCATACGCGTTTGTATTGAGGAAATCCATAGGGTCGACCTCCGTCTCATCATCCATTCTCTGTTCTACATGACAAATTACATCAGCCAGCACTATTGCACCCCCTTCATCATGTCGTCCGCCGCTCTCACCCGGCACTACAGGAGCTAGTAATTGCGTAGGCGGGGTGGTGGTCTCTGCACATGCTTGTTGATGTGTGGTTATTGGTGTGCTCTCGGCCGGCTCCAGACGAATAAGATTCTTCGGCCATAGCAGCACCCAACCCTTGCAGCTTCCAATCCGCAGCGGGGTCTCGTCGTCCACTCCCACATGCTATACTGGAGGAGGCAAATCCTCGTGCCTCAATTTTACACTGGACAAGCTAACCCTAAAGTGCCCAGCAGGGATCGGCTGGTTGTGGAACGTGGGTTGCAAGGGGTCCATTATCATCCCCTTTCCCACGTCCACCTTCTGGCCTTTGATCAAGTAGAGTATGGTGCACGGGGTTTCTTTCGCCTGCAAACACATATGTCTGTGGCGTAAAACATCCGAAAGGCAACAAAAATGGAATATTATATATATATGGTGGTGCGACATGTAATTACCGTGATGGCGTCGAGCTCAGCCAAAGACGAAGGCCCACCGAGCGCGCCAGAGACCGAGGACGGGCTGCTATGAGCGGGAGCGGCTGCGAGAGGAGGCCCGGTTGCGTGGGCAAGTGATGGTGCGATGATGTTGTTGTTCATGGAGTTGCTCCCATTGAAACTGGGCAACAGGAAATCATGTACCGTCTTGTCTGGATTTTCCTTCATCCAGTTGATGATAACTGGAACCAAGTTAGTAGCGAAATCATTTCTGCAGGCAGTTACAGCTGCATTGACTGCCTGCTGTAACAACTCATATTTGTCCTTGACTGCTTTTTTCGCGTCCTCAGCTGCTTTTTTCTCGACTGCAAGCTTCACCTTCACGTCGATGTCCGCCTGACTAAACTTCTTTTTCTGCTTCTTGACCTCCGGGCCCTCGTTGTAAAACACCTTCCACGTGGCGCCATCTCGAGCGCCGTGCACATGACCATATTGCGGCCGCTGGCCCAAAGTGAGTCCCTTAAGTTCGTTCAAGGCCCGGTTGAGAGGGATGTCCCATTTGGGCCTCATCGGAGAAGTAGGGTTTTTGGCTGCAAGCTGGTGTTGCTTCTCCAGTAGTCTAATCAATTTCCTCGTGATCTTGTCCGTGTAAAAAACCTTTTTCTCCTTGTCCCACTTGTAGCGGGCCCTGATGAAGTCATGCTCCAAGGGGTTGGTGAACTTCGCGAAGGGGTCTGGGAGACCCGCGGCTTCATGTTCCACGTCCTCCTTATCCCATATGGGCCTTTTACCGGGGTAGCCACGGCTTCCGAGGCGATGCTTCCCTGTGTTCCTTTGCTGAAGGCTCTTGAATTTCTCTGCCTTAGCCTTGGCGTCCTTGGTAGCGCAAGTGTCCTTGAACTTTTCGAACTCCTCTTCCGTAAGTGTCGGATTTTCCTCCAGAATCTTGGACAGGGGTTCCTCAGCCTCAATACCTCATTTCACCCTCGATTTCCAGGAGGCCAAATCATTGTTGAACATGCCCATGGCGTGATTGATAATCTTTTTCATCTTCGGATCATCCCGCGGTTGTTCTATGCTATCATCCCGATCGGGGAACTTGAATCTCTTGTGCAACTTCGTTAGGAGCAACTGCGTCAAATGTTCTTTACTCCTTAAGTCATCGTCATTGATGCTCGCGCATTCCCGTAGGATGCATCCTACTTGGTTCCCATAGCACTTGCGAGGTTCTTCCGGCTCTAACGGCTCAAACTTGCCAGGTGCCATCTTTGTGATCACAAGTCGTCCAATCCCTAGTTTGTTAGGTTTTCGTATCCTCTACTTCTTATGCCTCTTCTCGGTACCGGCATCGGCACAGGTATCTTCCCCGGTGGTACCTTCCCCACCGGTCTCGGCGCCGCCATCGGTGCCGGCGCCGTCGGTGTCGGTGTCGGCGTCAGTACCATCATCGAGGCGGACCTACAAACCTTGCTTAGCACTCAAAAAGTCGAGGTAGTCTTGTTCACCCTCATAATCCATCTCGTCTGCATCTTGGTCAGAAGGCCCCGTTTCTTCGTTGTTCGACATGTTTCCTATGATTAAGTGTTCTCATTTATTTCTAAAAGTATGAATAAATGAGAAATGAGATAAAAAAGATATCTATGTGCCAACACTCGATATGCCAACTATGTAGCACAAATCATGCCTTTATTCACGGGAAATTTCGGCATGACCTTTGCTAAAAAATGGACATATTGAGCGCCTGAAATTCACCAGAACGGAAATGAATCAACATTCCGGCGTAACATAGGCAACTCGGATCATTTACCAAAACATGACATGTCCAAAACATGTCATATCCACATATCACATGTCTAGTTCAAATTTGCATATAAATTCAGCAAATTTTGAAACCTATCTAAATTCATAACTAAATAGATAACCTAATTAACATAACTAAAACCTAAGTAAATTAACCCTAGCTAGCAGAGAGAGAGAGGGGGGTGGTTTACAGAGGGTGCAGGGCAAGGAGGCAGGACCGACGACGGCCGAGGTTGGGAGGGGAGGAAGCAGAGGAGGGAGGCGAGGGACGACGGGTCGGGGGCGAGCGCCGGCGCCGGGGGCGAGCGTGCCTGGGTCGGGGGCGGCAGGGTCGGGGGCGAGGGCGCCGGGGTCGGGCGCGGCGGGGTCGGGGGCGAGCGCGCCGGGGTCGGGGGTGAGCGCGCCGAGGTCGGGGGCGGGCGTGGCGGTGCGACGGGGCCGGGGAAGAGAGAGTGGGGATTTGGGGGAAAAGAGGCGGGATGAAGCAGGGAGAGGGAGAATTTTGGGTTAAGTGGACGTAGCAGTAGCGCATTTACATGAAACGCGCTACTACTATTACGAGCAGCTATAGCGATTTTCTGCAGAAACCGCTACGGCTACCTTGACTAGCTGTAGCTCTTTTTCACTAAAGCGCTACTGCTATAACCAGTTTCCCTTTTTTCTTTTCGTCAGCATAATAGGAACATATAGATTACATCATTGGACCCTTGCATAATAATGGCTAAGTGTGTATACAAAATAGGAACATATATATATATTACATCATTGGACCCATGCATAATAATGGCTAATTAAGTGTGTATACAAAATAGGAACATATATTTCTATTTTGCAAAAGCATGAAATATTAATCACACATCTATCTCGAGATCGAGCACACGGTGGAGATGATGATGTAGGGAGGTCAAAAGTGCACAAAGCTCTTCTTGACAAAGAAAGATCTAGTTAGGGGGAAAATAGGTCACTTAACTAGATGCTACATCTACCTAGCTAGCTAATTTGGGAGGAGACAACTTCAACTAGTGGAGGGGGGAGGAAAAATAGAAAGGAGATGAATTAATGGTGGTGGTGTAGTTATAGCTAGGAGTAATGAACAGAGAGAAAGGTAGGTAGAAGAGGGAGAGTAATGGGGGGAAAAGTATTGAGGAAGAAGAAGAGTGAGAGAGGGAGGATGTGGGAGGTAGGGGAAAGGGAGGAGAGGAGATGGGGAGGGGAGGTGGAAAAGGTGGTGGGTGTTGCGTCTTAGCAGTAGCGCGGGAGAGAAAGCGCACTGCTGCTAAGAGCGTAGCAACAGCGCGCTTTCCTGTCACGCGCTACTGCTAAACGGGCCAACCCTGTGCACAATTTCAAAATTAGCAGCAGCGAGGTGACAAAAAAGCGCGCTGCTCCTATGGCATTAGCAGCAGCGCGCTCCCTGGCGCCGCGCTACTGGTAAACTTATGTCGTTGTGTACTGTCGGTGGATTTTTGTAGCAGCGCGGTTTAAGAGTCACGCGCTACTGCTAAGTTTGCACCAGTAGCGAGCTTTCCGTAGCCGCGCTGCTACTACTTAGCAGCAGTGCCTGTTTTTATGCCGCGCTGCTGCTAAGATTCTGTGTATAAGGTTTTCCCTAGTAGTGTTATAGAGGCCCTGGTCCTCTTCCCAAATATCGAGCGGGAAGGGAGCCAACAATGGTGGGCTAATTTGAAGGGGGGCAACTAGTACAAGCTATCCTCACAAAAGGTAGTCTCCGCCTGTGAAAGGCTCTGGGGTGACGCCGTCTTGGGCTCCACGATGAACTCCACCTTGCCGTCTGCCTGGTCTTGGTCTTGTTGCACCGAAATGGTAACCTTTTCCTGAGGCCTCGGTACTCCGCGGCTGCGCTTGCCTCCCTTGCACCAAAGAGGAAACAAGGACGCTGCGCGCACTGGCGCCCGCCTGGTGTAGATTGTTATGGCTCACGTCACGAGAGCCTCCTGAGGTTTGCCCCGCCTGGATATCTCCTCTCCTCACGAGCCAGCTTGACCGGGTTGCTCCAGAGGAGGTCTTGTGTCGCCCGCCTCGCGAGGCTTGGCCCCTCGCGAGGTCTTGGATGCTTTGTTGATGAAAATGGGCCATACGGCCTGCTGCTTGGCCACGCCATGGGCCGCAGGCAGGCAAGTCTGGGGACCCCCGTTCCCAGAACGCCGATAGTAGCCCCCGGGCCCAAGGTGCGCTTGGGCTTGGCTTCGCGGCGAAGCCAAGGGTCAAGTTCGAAGCACCGCGGGCCCCAAAAGCCTGCGGCCTCGGTTGACGCATGGCGGTTGATTGGACGTGGGCGTCTCCGCTTCCCCACGCTGCCTCAACAACTGCTTGACCTGACAAAAAGGCTGGCGCGGGAGGCACTTTTCTTCATTGCTTCTTCCTTGCCTCGCTCCAGGTCCCCTTTCTCGCTCTTCGCCGCCTGCTACCTACAGATCTGCTCCGGCCTTGCTCTGCATCTGCCGCCCATGGCGCTGCGCAAGGTCAAGACTTCCTCGGCCCCTGCTTGGTATGAGCCCGCTCTTGAGGCGCCCACTTTCACGGAGAAGAGCCTTGCCTCTGTGCGCTTGCTGACGGCGGGAGAGAGCAACGAGTGGGGGAAGACGGAGCTCCGGCTTGCCTCCGATGAGCCGGAGCCTGAGGGGAGCACCTTCTTTCCCTTCTTTTCGAGCAGCGTTGCCGTCGGGTTGGTCCCTCCCTTCTCTGATTTCTTTTATGAAGTCTTCGACCACTATTGGCTACAAGAGCTGCATCTCCATCCCAACTCTGTCCTCCTCCTGTCCATCTTTGCCTACTACTGTGAGGCGTACCTGGGCGTGATGCCATCCGTGGTGCTCCTGCGCCATTTCTTCTTCCTCCGCGTCAGCGAGGGTCACATCTCTGGATGCGCCAACTTCATTGCGTCCGGCAAGGCCAAATCGATCTCGAGCACCGGGAAGAGGGCCGACAACATTTGATCCAAATGGGTCATGGTGGACGCCAAGCACGCCCATCCGCGCCTGGTGTTGCCGACGGAGGCGCCCCGGCAAGGCAAGGAGTGGCCCAGGGCGGAGCTTGTCGATGAGCGGGCATCGTCAGTGTTGTGGCAGATGATGACTGACCTGAAGCCGGGCAATGCGAGGGCGGCCAAAATAACGGGAGCGATGCTCCTGAGGGAGTTCTTGACGCTACGCGTGCCCCTTCTGGGAGCTTGAAGGAGGGGAAAACAAGGCCCGCCTGAGGCCGGGGGACCTTCCTGACGACGAACTAGACGCCGCCCTGCGCCTCATAGTCGGGGACAACCAGGAGTACCCGCCTAGTGTCTTCATTCCGTTGTTCCAATGCAGGGACCAGGAGGAGTTCGTCGCCTCCAGGCCGACTTTTGATGTGCGCGGGCTGGTGCCACCGATGTTTTCGGGATCTCCTGCGGTGCAGAAACCAGTGGAGGTGTCTTCTGGCGAGTCCCGCGGAGAGGGGGAAGAGGAGGTGGACTCGGAGGAGACCCCGGAAGAGGTGGGGGAGACCTCCCCTCCGAGCCAGGCCGAGATCCTCCGTGCCCTTCCTGATGATGCCGAGGCCGACGCTTACCAAGGAGGGAAGGAGCAACCCGTTGTCCTGACAAAGGGCAGGTCGTCGTTGGTAGATCGTGGTGCCGCCTCCACCCCAATGCCTCCTGGGGCTGGATCCGGTTCTGCCTCCGCACCGCATGGCACTGCCGGGGCCCAGACGTCTGCCCCTCAGGCCCTGATGCTGTCAGGCCTCAAGCTTCACAAGAGAAAGGTTAAGTACTTGGCGGTGCACCGGTAGGTGTCTCGAACTTCGCTTTGTCCCTGTTGGTACTTGTTATTTCCCGACACTCGCCTTCGGTTGATCAGGCCGACATCTTCAGCAAAGAAGAGGAAGGAGGGTAGGCGGCTGTGCCTCCCTCCGCAGAGCAAGGAGGCAACATCGCCCGTGTCTCCCCAGCCCGGTCGTCCTCGCGGGGCCAAGAGGAGCATCGCTGCGCGGAGTCAGCCCCCATGGCCCCGCGGGCTCCGGAGGTGCCGCTACTTGGCGCGGCTGATGGGGTCCTAGCTGCTCCGGAACCCGCGGTCTCCCAAGCCCTGGTGATGATGTCGCTTCCTCCTACTGCCGCATCCCCACTTCCTGGTCCATTTGCTCCTGCTGGCATCTTGGAGCGTGCCCTTTCAGAGATGACCCAACTGCAGGCGGATCTCCTGAGCGCTGACCCGCGCCTGGTGGCCGGGCGTCTGGAGTTGGCCTCCGGCTGGCTTCATTCTAACCTGGCGGTACGCGCGGCGCTGGGCCAGGCTGTTGCGGCTTCCGAGAGGGAGAAGCAAGGGGCCGTCGGCGCTGCAGCCGATCGTGAGGTGGCGCTGAAAGACGCTAGGGCCGTCCGTGACCGCTGCAAAGCGCCGGAGGGCAAGTTGCAGAACCTGCGCAACAAGCATGCCGAGGAGGTACGCCACCGCCAAGCAGAGGAGAAGGAGATGAAGGCCCAGGAGGAAGCCGTCAAGAACAGTGATGCTGAGCTGGTGGAGCTGGGGAAGAAGTAGGCTGCCGAGCGCACCCGGTTGGAAGAGTTGGAGAAGAAGATGGGGGCGAAGGAGACCGATCTTGCCGCCAAGGCACGAGTCCTGGCCGAAGACCATGTGGCCTTCGCCGATCTCGAGAAGAGATCTCGCAAGGCGCTGAGGACGCTCTACGAGCATGGCCTGGAGAGGCCGCCGGACACTGACGAGGACGGCCCCGCCCAGCTGCTTCCTCTCGTGGTGAAGGCGCTTGAGGAGGTCGTTGAGGGCCTTGGTCCCATGGTGGAGGCAGAAGCTCACGTTCTGTCTTCAGCCGCACTGACTCGCGTCCTCAGCCATCTGCACCTCTGCGACCCCAACGCCCGCCTTGACGAGCTGCTGGAGCCTGTGGCTGAAGACCTCTGTGAAGCCGCCGCCGCAGCTGTTCAAGGTCAAGTGGAGGCTTTGCTGGGGAAGTTTCGCGGCTTTGTCTCCGATCCTCTATCTGGCGATGCCGCGGATCCTGTGGCTGGTGGTGAAGGTGAGAACATCCTCGCCCATGGGGGAGCACCTTCCGCAGGCGACGACGACATCCAGGGGTGACCTGTGGCTATTCTTCTCGTTTTATTCCTGCGACATACATCAGGCCTCGTGGAGGCATTTAGACTTTTCATTTGGTATTGTGAGAAAAATGTGCTTGTAATATTTGCTTCGAGATTTTCCGTTTTCCTTCCTATTTTCTTTGTTCTGCGTCGGCAGAACCCGGCCCCGCGCATACCTCAACTGCCATTGGGACACCGGAGACCAGGACGGTCCAAGGAGTGAGGCGCTACGTGACCAGTTAGGCTCCTGAGTCGCGATGCTCAGGAGTCCCTCTTGACGTGTGAACAGCATATAGGGAGAGTTCGTGAGGATAGATTAATGTTCTACGTCGGCAAAGCCCGGCCCCGCGCATACCTCAACCGCCATTGGGCCGACCGGAGACCAGGACGGACCAAGGAGTGAGGGGCTACGTGACCAGTTAGGCTCCTGAGTCATGATGCTCGGGAGTCCCCCTTGACGTTCAAACAATTTCCATACCTGCCCTCGCTGAGGCCTCGGGAGGGGCGCGCGACGCCCAGGTCCGGGGGGCCTGGTTGGGTGGCGTGTGCTTGGGCGTGACCCGAGCGCAGCCCCCGTGCCCAGCCCCCTCGCGTGACTCTCCCGAGGGGAGGTGTCGTGGTGAGGCTGGGCGCTGAGCTCTGGGCTCCCTGAGGTTGATGCAACCGTGGTGTGGCCCTCAGTTGTTTATCACCAGCGCGGAGCATAATGCTTCCGCTTGTGCATGGGCATAGCTTCTCCTCGGCAGTGTCGACAGCCAGCGCGGAGCATGGAGCTTCCACTTGGGCGTGGGATGGGGGCCCCCTCTGGGAGGAGCCCCCGGGGCGTGTACAGCCCCGCCCCGACACGTGGCTTGCACGGCAGGGCTGCGAGGTGTATCTGGGCACTCATGAGCCAGTGCGGGACTCACGAGGCCCTACCTCAAGGCAGGTTGCGCCTGGTCTTGAGTCTTGGTGATTGTATGTTCCTGCAAGGCGGTTAGATGCAAGCACTCTACGTCCTCAGGTCCCGGCCCTCGAGCGAGCTCAACCACCGCTGGTATGCCAGGTCGTGATGCCGTGGTGAAGGCCAGGGGGTGAGGGCTGGAGAGCCAGTAAGAGCTCCTGAGTCGCGATGCTCAGGAGCCCCCCTTTTAACGTGCAAGTGAATTGCATAGGGTGAACGGACATGTGGCGGGCGGTGACCAAGCTAGTGATAGCAGTTGGCAGGTTAAGCATGAAGAGCAGATCGACTTGGGTAAATGCAGGAAGATACATGCCACTGGGTCTGGCCCGAGCGGCGTGGGGATGATGCAGCCCGAGGGGCGCCCCCAACAAGGTAAGCTAAAGACATAGCAAAAGGGGTACATGCCACAGGGACGGACCCATGTGGCCTGGGAATAATGCAGCCCGAGGGGCGCTCGCAGCTTAAATGAACTTGGAAGATGTCACCTTGTTCTGTAGACGAAGTAGAGTTGGTGCAGCTGAAGCCACGCGCTGAAGGAATGGCTCCTCATGAGCCATCGGGACCCTGAGCCTCGGGAGGCTCTGGGGGCTCGGGAGGGTTCCTGGAGACCGTCCCCATCTCATCCTGAACGGCGTGGAACCTGGCCTCCTGAGCCGCCAGGACTTGCCGCGCGTCACGCTGATAGGCTGACGCCACGCTCAGCAAGCCGAAGGGCATGCGAACGTAGCTGTGTGGTGGACCCTCACAATGGCCCGCACGCAAAGGCTAGAAGCGCTCCTGAGCTGCGTCCCTGTTGAGCCCTGGGATGTCGATGCAGGCGCGCAGGCCGGCATCCTTGCCTGGATGGGGGGCTGCGCCTTGTGAGCGGCCATGGGCGCGCATGGCACTTGCTTCTTGCAGTTCCTCGGTGGTCTTGGTGATGAACTCCTGAGCGGTGGGCACTCCTTGCCCTGTGCTCTCCTGAGGAAAGCGTGTCATGAAGCATGCTTCCAAGTGGTGCCCAAGCGCCTCCCTCGTGAGGTTGGCAAGGTCTGAGGCTCTCCAGGAGAGATCCCCCGAGCCCTGCCGGAGGAGGGCGCCGGGTGCACTTTCCTATGCGGTGGAGGGAGGCGCCCCTAGAGCGGGCGCTGATCCTGACGAGGCTCCTGACGCGACGCCATCTTCTTGGGGTCCTGCGCGGCGCGAAAACTTCTTGGGGATGGTCTTCGGAGGGCCTTCAATTCTGCTGTCAGGGTTATCAATTGCTGCGGCTTGGAAGGCGCGCTCAAGGGAGCACACCGCATCCCTTTCTTCACATGGGATCGTGATGATTCCCCCGCTTCCTGGCATCTTGAGGACGTTGTAGCCATGGTGAGTGACTGCCATGAACTTGGCCAGGGCTGGATACCCGAGGATGGCATTGTACGGCAGGCGGATGTGCGCGACGTCGAAGTCGATGAGCTTGGTGCGGTAGTTCTCGCGCTCCCCGAAGGTGACAGGCAGGCGGACCTGCCCTATTGGTGCGGTGGAACCGTCAGTCACTCCTGAGAAAGGCTTGGTTGGCTGGAGCTGCTCATAGGGCACTTGGAGGTTGTCGAACGTGTCGACGGATATGAGTTGAGCCCTGCACCGCCGTCGATGAGAGTCTTGGTGACTTGCACATTGCTGATGACTGGGGAACACAGCATAGGCAGGGTGCCAGCGGTGGCTGCACACTTGAGCTGGTCTGCCGAGTTGAGGTGATGGCGCATTGGGACCACCTGAGCTGGCGCGTGGCCTCGAGCTTGGGGAGCGTCGCGTTCACCTTGCGAGCTAACTGTTTGAAGATGCACTGAGAAGCCGGGGCCTGAGCACCGCCCAAGATGCAAGCAATCGCATGCGGCTCCTGGAAGCCCCCATCCCCCTCGTCCTGGTGGTGATCGTCGTTCCTTCTTGGTGGCGGCAACGGGGGAAGATCGGCGTTGCCCTGGGGGCGATCCTCACGAGGCAGGTCCCTCCAGGCGCCCTCGCGAGGTTGGTCCTGCCAGCAGTCCTCACGAGGCTGGTCACGCCACTCCTGGCATGGGCCATGGTCGTCCCAGCGTCTGGCTCCGCGGCCATAGCCCTGGTCATTGCGCTTGGGGCGTCGACTGAAGTGTCCTTCCCGAATAGCTCTAAGCTCTTGACAATCCCTGGTGTTGTGGGTGTTCAGGTTGTGGAAGGCGCAGAACGGACGACCGTTCTTGGATGACTCAGGCTGATCTCTGCCTTGCTTGGTGTCGGGCGCCGCTGCAAGCACTACTGCCTCTTTGCGCTTCACGTCCTTGGCCTTGGGCTTCTTCTCGTCCACTCATGCTTGTGTGCACTTGGTCGCCAGGTTGAACATCTCCTGAGATGTGCAAAGCTCCTCATGGATAGCCAGCTCTTCCTTCATCTTGATGTCACAGACGTCGTCTGAGAACGCGGAGATGATGGCTTCGACCATGACCTTGGGAATCTTGAGGCGGGTGTTATTGAAGCGCTGGATATACTTCTGGAGGGTCTCTCCTGGCTGTTGCTTGATGCGGCGTAGATCGCCCGCGGCCGGTGGGCGGTCGCGAGTACCCTGGAAGTTGGCGATGAAGCGGTCGTGCATCTCGTCCCAGGAGGAGATCGAGCCGTGCTGCAGGTTCAGGAGCCAGGAGCGGGCCCCATCCTTGAGAGCCATGGGAAACCAGTTCACCATGACTTCTTCGTCGCCGTTAGCCCCTTCGATGCTCAGCTCATAGAGCTGCAGGAGCTCTGCGGGGTTGGCGGTTCCGTCGTATCGAGGAGGTAGATCTGGCTTGAACTTGCCTGGCCAGGCGATGCTACACAGTTCGAGGGTGAAGGCACGGCAGCCAGCCGTGGTTGCCGGGGCCCGCTTTTGAGGCGGAGCTTGGTCATGGCGAGGTCCGTGCTGCGCCACTCCAGGCAGCACGCGGTCTTGACGAGGTGGCGCGGGGAGCGCCGGTGCAGCTTCTCGCGGCCACGGGATTTCTTGGCAGATTCTTTCTTCACGCGCGGGCGCTGGGCGCGGTGGATCATGCCACGGAGGCGCACGCCTTGGTGCCAAGGCACCGTCTTGGGGTTGAGGCGGTGAAGGCACGCCATGATCCCCGTCGCCCGCGGCTGGTTGAGGGGGAGGCAGAGAGTGGGACGGCATCGGAGAGCCCCCTACAGCACGGACGAGCTCGGCGACGTGGTCGAGCCACTCCTCATAGAGGTCGTCGACGAGGCGGTAACACAGGAGCTCGTTCGCCACGATGAGCGCGGCCCGTGCTTCCATGGGAGCGCGGTGCGCGTGAGATGAAGAACCAGCAAGGGTGAGTGATGGAGTAGCGGTGCGGCTGTCCTGACGCACAGAAGGATGCAGCGAGAACGCCTGCTGCTCGTTCCCCATCGGGCCGGTGGCAGCGTTGGTGGAAGGGGACAGAGAACAATGAGGTGGCCCGCCGACGGGAGCCGTCTGAGCGACGCGGGCGGCGAGTTCAGCCCGACGCTCAGCTCGAGCACGGCGAGCATCCGACACGGAGACGACGGAGCGACGGACTGACGGAAAGGAAGCTACGACGCACCCCTACCTGGGGCGCCAAATGTCGGATGTGGGGTTCCGGCAAACCCTTAAGGTTCGAACACTGGGGTGCGCGCGAAGTCTTTCCCTTGTACCAATCTACGCTCTAGCTCGCAAAGATCTCACGGACGAACTCGACGAACGCACAACACAGGAAGACACGGGGTTTATACTGGTTCGGGCCACCGTTGTGGTGTAATACCCTACTCTAGTGTGGTGGTGGTGGATTTCCTCTTGGGTTGATGATGAACAGTACAAGGGGAAGAACTGCCTCCGGAGGTTGAGGTGTTCTTGTGCGTATGGACTTGTGTGTATCTATGGGTCTAATCTCCCTTCTACTATGGTGGCTTGCTCTACTTATAGAGGCCCTGGTCCTCTTCCCAAATATCGAGCGGGAAGGGAGCCAACAATGGCGGGCTAATTTGAAGGGGGACAGCTAGTACAAGCTATCCTGACAAAAGGTAGTCTGCGCCTGTGAAAGGCTCTAGGGTGATGTCGTCTTGGGCTCCATGATGACCTCTGCCTGGTCTTGGTCTTGTTGCACCGAAATGGCAACCTTTGCCTGAGGCCTTGGTACTCCGTGGCTGCGCTTGCCTCCCTTGCACCAAAGAGGAAACAAGGACGTTGCGCGCACTGGCGCCTTCCTGGTGTCGATCGTTATGGCTCACATCACGAGAGCCTCGTGAGGTTCACCCCGCCTTGATATCTCCGCTCCTCGCGAGCCTGCTTGACCGGGCCGCTCCAGAGGAGGTCTTGCGTCGCCCGCCTCGTGAGGCTTGGCCCCTCGCGAGGGTCTTGGATGCTTTGTTGATGAAAATGGGCCGTAAGGCCTGCTTCTTGGCCACGCCATGGGCCGCAGGCAGGCAAGTCTGGGGACCCCTATTCCCAGAACGCCGACAAACATCCGCGGTGGTTGGCGTGGAGGAGGAGAGTGCATCATGGTCACGGCGCCTCCGGCCCCTCCACCACCGGCATGTAGTGGCTCGATGGAGCGCCGGCCTGAGGGCCCCGCTGGCCGTGGCTCGTCTTTGTTGGCGATGCTGAAGAGGCTCAGGATAGTAGCTCTACACTCGTCGAGCTTCTCCGCCGCGGGAGGGAAGTTGAGGACCAGCTGCGCGCGCACCAAGGCTTCCGCTGGTGTGGGCGGCGGTGAAAGCTGCGTGGACCGTGGCGCGCTTCGACTTCTAACCACGTCAGAAGGAGCTCTGTCATGGCCCAGCGGTTGTGCACCATCCTCGCCAACACTTCAGCGGGCATGCTGGCCTCCTTCGTCCCACGGATGACGCACAGGACACTTCCCACGGCGGCGCCCAGGGTCACCGGTGTGGTGACGCTACTCGTCGCGCACAACCTGGGAAGAGCGCGCTGTGGGCGCCGGAGTGGGCGTCATGGAGGTCGCTGCGCCGCCCGCGGGTGGTACGGCGACGCCCCCGGAGGGTCTCGCGCCGTCTGGGGGGGTTGCAGCTCCGTCTCTAGATTTCGCAATGTGTGGCCCGTCACCTTGCGCATGAACGACGCCGCTCGCCAGGATCTGACTGCCAGGGCGATATTGGTGCTCGCGGGTCGCGCCTCGGGTCCTGTCCGCGACCGGCCTGCTGCTCGCCCCCACTGGTACAGGCCATCCGGCTTCCGATGAACCGACCGCCGTGGCTGCCTTCTTCTTGGGAGCCATGGCGACGAAGAACTGCTAGGCTAACTGCTAGACCAGATTCTCACAACTACGGGCCCCCTACCTGGCGCGCCAAAGATGTCGGTGAGAACGACACCTATGGGATCACTAGGATCCCTTCTACGGTCGATGAGCGCGGGGTCGTGAGAAGAGCAGGTTTAGGAGCAAGCACACGGGTCGTTTACCTAGGTTCGGGCCGCGAGGATGCGTAAAACCCTAGTCCTGCTTTGGTGGGTGTATTGAGTGTTCTTGAGCTTTCTGAACTAGCTATGGTGGTTGTGCCGTTTCAAAAAGCCGAATCCCTCTTCTGGTGCCTCGGGCCTCCTTTTATAGGAAAAAGGGGTTGCCACAGTGGCACACATGAGGTGGAAAGGCCTACAGTGCGCGAGCTTATCGCATAGCACTACGGGACAAAGCGCATTAAATGCGCTGCGTAGGTGTCCATTAGCTTTATGGGGGACGGGAACGAGACACGTCCCGTCCGTCGCCACTTCGCCTCGCTTCGACACGCGCCCAGACCAGCGATGCATGCAGCGCCATGTAGGCAGGCAGGCAGCTGAGCTGGCGCGGTGGTAGGGCCTTCGTGAAGATCTGCATGCCACCACACAGGTGCTTGCTGATTTGGCCTGGAAGCTGCATGTTTCCACGTAGGTGCCTGCCCAGCTGGTTGGGCTAGCAGCATCATGCGAACGGCGGCGTTGTCTTGGCTGATGAGAATGACATCTATGGGATCACTCGGATCCCTTCTACGGTCGGCGGGCGCGGGGTCATGAGAAGAGCAGGTTTAGGAGCAAGCACACGGGTCGTTTACCCAGGTTCTGGCCGCGAGGATGCGTAAAACCCTAGTCCTGCTTTGGTGGGTGTATTGAGTGCTCTTGAGCTTTCTGAACAAGCTACGGTGGCTGTGCTGTTTCAAAAAGCCGAATCCCTCTCCTAGTCGCCTCGGGCCTCCTTTTATAGGAAAAAGGGGCTGCCACAGTGGCACACAAGAGCTGGAAAGGCCTACAGTGCGTGAGCTTATCGCACGGCATTACGGGACAAAGCGTGTTAAATGCGCTACATAGGTGTACATTAGCTTTATTGGGGACGGGAACGAATCCCGTCCCGTCCGACGCCGCTTCGCCTCGCTTCGACACGCGCCCACACCAGCGATGCATGCAGCGCCATGTAGGCAGGCAGGCAGCTGAGGTGGCGCGGTGGTAGGGCCTTCGTGAATATCTGCATGCCGCCATGCAGGTGCTTGCTAATTTGGCCTAGAAGCTGCATGTTGCCACGTAGGTGCCTGCCCAGCTGGTTGGGCTGGTAGTTGCATGCGAATGGCGGCGGAGTCTTGGTTGATGCGGGCCTGGTAGTGGCCCTGCTGACGCCCTCGGCAAGGGCCTTGCCGGGGGGCCGGCAAGGGTCTTGCCATGGCGTTGCTGTTATCCCCAGCAAGGGTCTTGCCGGGGGTCTTGTGGATTCCCCCGGCTAGGATCCTGCCGAGGGTCGCCGTCTTCTGGTCCTCGTCTGATCTTGTGTTTATGATCTTGACGAAGATTTTCATGCCACCACAGAGGCGCCTCCCGAGCCTTGGTTCCAACGCAGTTGTTTGGGTCAGAGCCTGTGGGCTCAAGGGTGGCTCGCTCTGCTGGTGTTGGGCAAGTTTCCCCGGCAAGGCTCTTGCCGAGGCTGCGGGGGGCCGCCTTGGCAAGGATCTTGCCGAGGGAGTCCACCTCGCTCTCTTGCCCTCCTGCGCTTCTGGTCTTGGCGTTGCCTTGGTCGTCTTGTGCTTCGGCTTCTCTCCGGCTTCCCTTCTCTGACCTGCTTAGTGTGGCCACAGCGCGTGGCTCTGACTGCCCGTGCATAAGTAAAGGGGTCAAAAGGAGAGCCCCTACTTTTGTACACCGACAATTGTATTTAGCATGATTTTTGTTACAACTAGATGAAGAATCTTTCTTGTTCTTGTTCCTAGATTTAACTTGTGGCATGTAAGTAGACAAGAGTAAACGTTTGGCAGTGTAAGAAGAACTTTTCTTGCGAAGATCATCATTGATTGCTTTTGAGAACTCATGCTCTTGCTCAAGGTTGAGCTTTTCAAAGCGTAGCTTCTCATGAGTCTTTAAAAGTTCTCGATGATCTTTCAAGGTAGTTTCATGAGCTAACTTAAGAGTGTTTAGTTCTTTAGTTAGACGCTCAATCTCCTTCTTATCATCATCATTCGTTTTATCTTGATTAGTATGATTAATAGCAAGTTCATCGTCGTTTTCATAACTAGAGTTGTCAACAAGTAAATCATCATCTCCTAGCAAATCATCTTCATCACTATTGAAATCAACATACTCAGGGTGTGTTACCTTTGGACCTTTAGCCATGAAGAATCTTCCAATTCCTTCATTTGGTGAGTCAAATATGTCGTAGGAGTTGGTTGTCACAAGTGCTAGTCCGGCAACACCTTCATCTTGAGTATATTCGGAGTCGGAGTGCTAACTTCTTTCAGGGTGATGGTCGGAGTCAGAGCCGGATACCCATTCACCAACATGAGCTTGATGTCTTCATTTTGTGTAGCTCCTTGATGACTTGTCCTTCCTCTACGAATCATTGCTTCTCCGAGAGGGTCTCCATTCATAACGATCATCTCTACTCCTCTCTCTTGATGGTGATTCTCCTCTCCTACTTCTTCTCTTGGGAGAATCTTCTCTTCTTTTGTAGGGAGCCGTACACTCATTGGAATAGTGTCTGGGTCTTCCACAATTGTAGCAGTTATGCTCACGACTAGAAGATCTTTTGTCATTGTATGACCTTGACTTGGAACTTCTTTCCTTGCTTCTACTCTTGTAGAACTTATTGAAGTTCTTCACCATTAGGCTCAATTCTTCATTGAAGGTTTGCTTCTCATATGATGATGTGGGGGCATCACATGAGGCTTTGTAAGCACCACTTGACTTGTTGTGAAGCTCTTCCTTATCCTTAAGTGACATCTCATGAGCAATAATTCTTCCAATGACTTCTGTTGGCTTGAGATCTTTGTAATTGGGCATCAATTGGATCAATGTGCACACGGTATCATATTTTCCATCCAAGGCTCTTAAAATCTTCTTGATGATGAATCTATCAGTCATCTCTTCACTTCCTAAGCCGGCAATCTCATTTGTGATGAGAGCAAGCCTAGATTACATTTCAGCGACGCCTTCACCATCCTTCATTTTGAACTTGTCAAGTTGACTTTGAAGCACATCCAATTTGGCTTCCTTGACGGAGTCGATACCTTCGTGCATATCAATCAAAGTATCCCAAATTTTGAAAGCACAAGTGCTCCCTAGGTGGTTTTGATAATTGATGACAACATATCTCTTGTTGGACTAACATTTCTATCTAGCATGTTTCAAATAAGTTCAACAATGGAATGGCATGGACTAAAGGTTGTGGGAACTCCTTCAAGATGCTAAGGACAAAGGATTGGCTAAAGCTTCAAGCTCAAGACTCTTCATTTTACATTTTAGTGATCCAAGATCACATTGAGTCCATAGGAAAAGCCAATACTATCAAGGAGGGATGAGGTGTTGCTTAATGAGCCTCTTGCTTCATGTGCTTAATGATATACTCCAAAATCCTCAGCTACTTTCCCACTTCCACAAATGACCTAAACCCTAAACCAAACTCGGTCATACCGATTCTTTCTATCCGGTGCCACCGAGTTTCACATGTCATAAGCCACTGCCAAACCCTAATCAGTTCGGTCTCACCGATGGGATCTCGGTCTCACCGAGATTGCAATGTAAACTCTCTGTTTCCTTTTTGTAACTTTTCGGTCTCACCGAAAGAGCAAATCGGTCCCACCGAGTTTACCTGACCAACTCTCTGGTTAGCTTATTACCAAACTCGGTCTCACCGAGTTTGTGTAATCGGTCTCACCGAGATTACGTTATGCCCAAACCCTAACCATATCGGTCCTACCGAGTTGCATGTCAGTCCCGCCGAAAATCTCTAACGGTCACTAGGTTTACCTTTTCGGTCCGACCGAGTTTGTTGATTCGGTCCCACCGAGATTGGAAAACTGTGTGTAACGGTTGGATTTTGTGTGGAGGCTATATATACCCCTCCACCTCCTCTTCATTCGTGGAGAGAGCCATGAGACTAAGCCTACACTTCCAGCATCCTATTTCTGAGAGAGAACTACCTACTCATGTGTTGAGGCCAAGATATTCCATTCCTACCATATGAATCTTGATCTCTAGCTTTCCCCAAGTTGCTTTCCACTCAAACCTTCTTTCCACCAGATCCAAATCCTAAGAGAGTTGAGTGTTGGGGAGACTATCATTTGAAGCACAAGAGCAAGGAGTTCATTACCTACACACCATTTGTTACTTCTTGGAGAGTGGTGTCTCCTAGATTGGCTAGGTGTTACTTGGGAGCCTCCGACAAGATTGTGGAGTTGAACCAAGGAGTTTGTAAGGGCAAGGAGATCGCCTACTTCGTGAAGATCTACCGCTAGTGAGGCAAGTCTTTTGTGGGCGATGGCCATGGTGGGATAGACAAGGTTGCTTCTTCGTGGACCCTTCGTGGGTGGTTGCTTCTTTGTGGACCCTTCGTGGGTGGAGCCCTCCGTGGACTCGCGCAACCATTACCCTTAGTGGGTGGAGCCCTCCGTGGACTCGCGCAACCGTTACCCTTCGTGGGTTGAAGTCTCCATCAACGTGGATGTAGGATAGCACCACCTATCCGAACCACGGGAAAAACATCCATGTCTCCAATTGCGTTTGAATTCTCCAAACCCTTCCCTTTACATTCTTGCAAGTTGCATGCTTTATTTTCCGCTGCCTATACACTCTTTGCATGCTTGCTTGATATGTATTGTGAATGTTGAAATTATGCCTAAACTCCACTTAAACCGAAAAAGCTTAAAACTTACAACTTTAGCATTAAGTGTCTAATCACCCCCCCTCTAGACACATCTACTTCAAGATCCTACAAATTTCCTTTGCATTCTTAAGACGGCTGATTTTGTTGAATTCTTTGGGGCACAATCCGTTGAAGAGAATATCACAAGCTTGAGCATTGTATTGCAGCATCTTCAACTCTTCCGTGGTAGCTTCATGGTTCGGTTCTCTCCCATCAAAGAATTCACCTTGCAAGCCAATACACACAATAGCCCAAATGGCGGGGTTATGTCCAAGAATATGCATTTTCATCTTATGCTTCCAACTAGCAAAATTTGTACCATCAAAGTAAGGACCTCTACTGTGGTAATTTCCCTCGCTAGACGCCATACTCTCCTAGGTTGTGAAACCAAGGCTATGACCAACAAAAGCTATGGAAATCAAAGCAAATGGAAACCGAAGCTCTGATACCACTTGTAGGATCGAAAGTATGTCTAGAGGGGGGTGATTAGACTACTTGACCAAATAAAAATCTAGCCTTTTCCCAATTTTAGTTCTTGGCAGATTTTAGCAACTTTGCACAAGTCAAGCAATCAACCTACACATGCAATTCTAAGAGTATAGCAGCAGAAAGTAAAACAATTGCATATGAAGGTAAAGGGAGGAGTTTGAGGGAGCAAACGCAATGTTGACACGGAGATTTTTGGCATGGTTCCGATAGGTGGTGCTATCGTACATCCACGTTGATGGAGATTTCAACCCATGAAGGGTAACGGTTGCGCGAGTCCACGGAGGGCTCCACCCACGAAGGGTCCACGAAGAAGAAACCTTGTCTATCCCACCATGGCTGTCACCCACGAAGGACTTGCCTCACTCGGGTAGATCTTCACACAGTAGGCGATCTCCTTGCCCTTAAAAACTACTTGGTTCAACTCCACAATCTTGACAGAGGCTCCCAAGTGACACCTAGCCAATCTAGGAGACACCACTCTCCAAGAGGTAACAAATGGTGTGTTGATGATGAACTCCTTGCTCTTGTGCTTCAAATGATAGTCTCCCCAACACTCAACTCTCTCTCATAGGATTGGATTCGGTGGAAAGTAGATTTGAGTGGAAAGCAACTTGGGGAAGGCTAGAGAACAAGATTTATGTGGTAGGAATGGAATATCTTTACCTCAACACAAGTGTAGGTGGTTCTCTCTCAGAAAATGTATGTTGGAAGTGTAGGCATGTTCTGATGGCTCTCTCCATGAATGAAGAGTGGGTGGAGGGGTATATATAGCCTCCACACAAAATCTAACCGTTACACACAATTTACCAAACTCGGCAGGACCGAATCATGAAACTCGGTTGGACCGATTTAGTTCAAAATGTGAGCGTTAGGATTTTCGGTGGGACCGACATGTCAACTCGGTGGGACCGATGTCATTAGGGTTAGGGCATAACTTAATCTTGGTGAGACCGATTACACAAACTCTGTGAGACCGATTTTGGTAATAGACTAACCAGAGAGTTGGTCAGGCAAACTCGGTGGGACCGATTCGCTCATCTCAGTTGGACCGAAATGTTACAAAAGGGAAACAGAGAGTTTGCATTGCAATCTAGGCGGGACCGATCGCTCATCTCGGTTTGACTGAAACATTACGAAGGGAAACAGAGAGATTACAATCCCATATCAATGAGACCGAGATCCCTATCGGTAGACCGAAAAGACTAGGGTTTCTGGCAGTGGCTATGTCAAGAGAACTCGGTGGCGCCGGATAGAAAGTTCCGGTAGGGCCGAGTTTGACTTTTGGTTTGGGACATATGTGGATATGAGAAAGTAGTTGAGGGCTTTGGAGCATATCACTAAGCATTTTCAGCAAGAAACTCATTAAGAAACATCTTACCCCCTCTTGATAGTATTGGCTTTTCCTATAGACTCAATGTGATCTTGGATCACTAAAATGAAAAATGTAGAGTCTTGTGCTTTGAGCTTGAGCCAATCCTTTTGTCCTTGGCATTTTGAGGGGTCCACTTTTCTAATCCATGCCATGCCAATCATTGAGCTTTCCTGAAATATTTATCTTGAAATCCATGCCATCTCTTAGTAGTTGTTAGGAATTAGCAAAACCACCCAGGGATAGTTGCACTTTCAGGGAGACACTGCAGTTTACCATCGATGTTTGTTCAAGCGGGGTGCTTTGGCTAATAGACCATTATTGTGCAGTTGCAGGAATCATTCTAATATTTAGGTTTCTTACAATTTGGTCTTGCTCATGTAGGTCCTACTGTTAGAGGCTTAGACCCACTGTTCGACCCATTTTGCATATGGGGAAATGAGATGTCCATGAATATCAGTCAAGTCAAGAAACTCAGAAATATTGTTAGGATGAAGAAACTTGCGACGAATAATAGCAAGATCTTTGTTTGCACAATGAAGAATATATCAGTCAACTATAGGATGGTACCAACTCTTTTACCTTGTTTTTACCCCTTGCGCCATTTCAAAATTTACAATAGTGATTTATGCATAGCTTTGTTTTCAGTACTTTTCAAAGCAGTTGACCGATGATTACCTCTCAAACCACCTACATGGTCAAGAGGCGAGGAAGGTATTCATTCAACACCCACGGTACAATATTGAAGTCTTGCTAAAGAGGATGAAGATTGGGCAGGCAATTATCCATAGCCACTGGCCTAAAGTTGAAGGACATTCAACATCACTGAAGGCTCAATATTTGCCTTCCGCTTCTGCAGTTTCCCAGATGAGATTCATCTGTCTATTTACCGTGTATGATGCTACTTTCCAAAGGTTTTTGATGCTGCATGTGAAACTTGGTGCTGTTGTGTAATAGCATAACTGAGTGCCGAAGCTATCTGATGTAATTCGATTATGAAATCCTAGTTGCTTTTATACGGATATGAAATATCTGGTGTGTTTTATAAGAAATATTAATTCGATTAGTACATGGATTATCAATAATAGGCTAATTACCCTGCTTATTGGGGTTTTCTATTGCAAACGATTACTCGGATAGCACCGTGGGCGATGAACTCCAACAACCCGCACGGTTCCTAGAAAGTAGGCGTGTTCGATCAACTAACAATCACACACGGCTTCTGGCAGCGAACTGTTTGCGTTAGGCCACCTTCACACACGTTTCCACACAAAGAACTATCCCCGACCGATCGCACACGTCCCCAGCCTGGGTCCCACAAGGGCCTATCCCCGACGATTTCTGGGTTGTGTGGGAAGGACCCCCCCCTATCGCCCACACTCACTTGGCGACGGTTCCAAATGCCGTCGCGGAAAGGGGTTTTAAACCATTTGTTTACGAGCTCGATGTACCAGTGATCCCACACAGTATTATGTATAGGCTCGTGTGTGAAAGGTGTAACTATCACACACGCTCTACCTTGGTTAACCATTTGCTTTTATCAACTACATCACACATGATTTTATGAAGAAAACTGTGTGGCATTGGGCTATCCATCACAAGCGCTTTGACTCCAAGAACCGTTTGCAAAGTTCCATGACCCATTTAGAAGGTTTATTAGTTTACAATTCATAATTCCAGTATTATGCAAATTCACATTTCATATCGAACAGCTATTTGCCAATTTCATATCAGGCACATAAAAATATTTTAACATCGCAGTATGATAGGTACCTGAAAATAGCACATTACAACATCTTCATAAGAACAATATTAGAACAATATATACATTTCTCTAATCGAGATCATCGAGACACGTCTAATCCACCTCTGCTTTCTGTTAAGTAATAACCTGTTTTGCACTGTCCAACTGGGAAAGTGCCTCCTCCTTCGCCAACACCATCTTAGCAAAGTCTGTTTTAAAAAATCTGAGCTCATTCTCCACCTTCCTCTTTTTATCCCGCATCTTCAAATATTCCTCACCGTTGACAACACTTTCTCTAAGCCTACCTCTGTTCTCTTCCTCATACATGCTCCAGAGCATTGCTAGGCACATCTTCAAAGACTGTGGCCACTCTTGATCAACCCACTCCAAGTAAGAACACTTCCGTTCATCCTATAATATTTAAAACTAGATCAGTAACAACTGTAGGGGAAATGGGTTTATAGCAAAATAGAAAATCAAAAATACTTTGAAAAACTGAAGAAACGGATTAATTATGACATATCTTCTCAAAAAGATCAATGTGCAAATGAATTAGTTGCTACTGAGACAACAACCAAATTCTGAAACATCAGAAGCTATTATTAACTACAACAACGCTACAAGTTCTTACTCATGTACTATAAATGACAAATTGAACATTTTATGAGGAAGGTAAATATAACTGCAACAGCATAGCGACAGTGTTTGGATACAGCAAATTGATACTAACAGGTGTGTACATGCACAAATTTAGTAATAGAGAACTAATAGCACTAAGGTTGTCCACTATGTATACCAAAACCTGTGTAAAGACAACTGTTGCTACATCTCACCCTAGTGCCCTGCACTGGCGAGCCGATGCAACGAATAAATCAAGGACCCAAACTCCGGAGCACCTAGTTACTCCAATGTCCAGTTCCTTCGTGCCATAAAGATTTAGTATTTTACTGCTTGGCTGCTCAGATGTGTGGACCAAAGTTGGTTGCACAAACAGCTGAAGCGGTGCCAAATAATTTTCTAATGGCACTGCTCATGAGATGGCAACATTTTTAGATACTAGGTACAAACTGTGACACTGTCTTAGGATGCATTTGGTTTAAGGTGTGGTATGAATAGGTTGGGACTGTGACAGTGTCTGAAATACATCTAACTAATGATTTGTAACAACGAAAGAGGGCCTAACCTTCTCTGCACATGCTAGAAACTTCCTCCCAATGTCCATAGATTCAAACGCAAATAGCTTCATGCATGGAGATTGATGGTGACAACGAGCAGACAGATCTTCGGCCACACCACTCCATTCGTTGCAGCTGATGGTCCTAGGGAGCTACAAGAGGAAGAAATGACTCAAATCGACCATCGGGTTAAAGTCCTTCGTTCCAAGTCATAGCCCGAGAGAGAGAGAAGAGAGGCATACCCGGGTGGTGAAGGAGTCGTCGGAGGAGGAGGAACCGCTGGAGAGGTCATTGAAGAAGACCATGGAGACCCCGACGGTAGGATGCGAGACGGCGAGAGCGGGGAAGCAAGAGAGGAAGAGGCTATAGGTTATGAAGGAAGGAAGGAAGGTGGAAACATGGGAAATGTGACTTGTAGTCGGGGAGAAAAGGGTGTGGGGAAGGGGGAGGGGGCGATGTTGCGGGAAACCACAGCCACCTATGGGACCAGAAGGCCCCTTGCTGGTTCGGCAGGGGGACGTCGCGTTGCACAAAGAGAAGACAAGCGTGGTGCGGCATGGTAGAGATTACGCAGGCAATTTTACCCAGGTTTGGGCCACCATGAGGTGTAAAATCCTACTCCTACTTTGGTGGATTGATGGTGGAATGGTGGCGGTGGAATGTAGTACACTTTCCCGGCAGGGGTTGCCTCAGGACGACAGTGGCTACGCGCGTATGGGGGTGTGAGTTATCCAATATTCTCACCCCTTCTATGGTTGCCATGGGACTCCATTTATAGATCAAGGGGTTACCACAATGCCAAAGTAGTCATTACGCACTGATAAGATAGCAAACAGTGTTATCATACCTAACTCTGCGGGCTGACAGGGCGCATTAAATGCACCGCTCAACGTCACATCGTTGGTTGCCCGGCAAGGCTTGCCGGGCCATTTTGCCAGCTCCACGCCTGCTCGCTTGACACGTCGCAGGACGGATGTCACCTATGGGTTTTTCCTATAGGGCGAGGCTGCCATGTGGCGAATGCTGCCACTTAGTCACTTTGCGGCTTGACACCACACTGATCGATGACATGGGTCGTGGTGGAGTGGGTGGTGAGGTGGTCTCATCTCCGTGAGTCCCGGCAGGCCCTGCCGGGACTCCTAGGTTGTCTGCTTCTGGACGTGGCCTCGCCCTTTGCCGGGCTCGCCTGCCCGGCAAGGGAGGCCTTTTTCTTGATAGTACCTTTCTTCTCTCTCTTGATCTTGGTCCCTCTGATCTGTAAGTTAGTCCTCCGAATCTCTTCGTCACTTATACTCTGACTTGGGCTAGTGCTTCAATCTTGTTCCTGTGCGTGTGCATAGTCTGGGAAACAGACCCACGGTTTGTTGCACCGATAGAAGCCCCCGGGCCTGCCCCGAACGCGCTGCCGAGCGTCGTCGGGGTAGGTCCTAATAAGTGCACAGGCGGGGGTGTTGAAGAGGCTGGTCTCTTGAGGTTTTCTTTGCTTCTTCATTATCCTTGATTCCAGGTCAGTTTCTGATTTCCCCGCGCATCGTGTAAAGCCAATAGTGGCAGGGCCGCTCCAGTAATGGCCCGTGAATGACTTTAACGCACGGGGTAGAAACTAGCAATTCATTATTCCCACCACGCCCTTATCCTTGGCCACGTATGCTTCATGCTTCGCGCGGAGTAGGTAACGGAGGCGCGTGGCATGGGAGAGCATGAAGGTGAGGGCCCGGTCATCTTGAATTGGAGGTGCAGGACATTGGCCGCCTGTTGAGGGAGCGGCTCTCCTCCCAAGCCCGCCAATAAAAGGGGGGAGGAGGGTGGAGTCACTTGTCCTCGCATTCCTCCTCTTTTGTCTTCTGCTTCTTGTTGGATATGCTGAAGAGGAGAGCCTGGGGCCAGCCCCCGGGCTCTTGGTTAGGGATGGTGTTGCCAAACGCTGGCGCTGGCGCTCGGGGAGTGAGCCTGGTCCTTACTGCAACGAAGCTCTTGGTTCCTTCGATGCTCGGCAGGGAGGCGGGGCTGGAGACCGTTGGTAATCCTAGCACTGCCCCTTTCGGAAGTCTTGGGGCTGATGTCGATGAGAGGCGCGCCTTCCTGCCCACCAAGGTGGGGAGTGGTGCGCCTCAAGCCCCCTGGCCGTCTCGGCCGCTTGCCATCTCCCCGAGGGAGGCAACGGACTGAAGTCTTGTCGCTTCTCGAGGGCAGCGGTGGTGAGGAGAAAATGAGGGAAGACGGAGAAGGCGGGTGGCAGGGGGTCAAGTTGGAGTACGATGGCGTGGATGCCTTCGCCTCCGACCAACAACATGCTGCCTCGTCTTCTAGCTCTTCCCCTCCCTCCCCGGTATCATCATCACCAGCCTCCTATGGTGATAGCCGGGGAGGGATGTCCTCGTAGCACCTTCGCCTCCCATCCAGCAGTCTTCCGGCTGAGCTTTGGTGGATGACTCCACCGGTGCTCAAGCCAGGGCTTCTTGCTGGCTCTGGAGGTGGCAACCAGAGGGCACCGCCCCGTCCTCCGTACTCCTCCTTTCGCAGCCTCACCACTCCCGGTCTTGTCAGGCCACGCCAAGTGGGTCGCGACGGGACCGGGATGGGCTCCTGCTTGGGTGCCCTTTTCTCGTCTTTTCCTCCTTCCGCCGCAGTGCCTGATGGAGGGAAAACGAAAAGAGGGGATTACAGGGCACTTATCTTTTTTCAATCTTAAATCTGTCGGCACTTGCCAAATTCTAATTCAAATAATGTAATCCCTCGAGTCCATGTTTGTGTTATGTAATGCTTGTACTTGTACTTGTATCAGCATATTAAAAAAAGATGAACCTTGCCGGGAACCCGTGCATGTGTATGTCCATGCAGAGGTGAGATGCCTCTTTAATGCAAATAAACACGTTTTCCCCGGCAGGCTATCCTGACGGCACCCTTTTTGTCTGCAGGAGAGCTGCGTCTACCGGGCAATAGACAAAGGGACCAGACCCCCGCCAACTTCTTTTTACCAAAGGCCACTGCGACCATCCTGACTGAAGCAACGTTCGAGTCAGGGACAGGGGCACCTAAGTCTTAAAAGAGTGGCGAGGCTTTCTTATGCACAAGTTATAGCTTACAGAACACTAACGTACATGAGGTAGAACTTATCTGTTTGGCTTGCCAGTGATCACAGTGCCGGGCAATCTTCTCAACTCCTTGTCAAAGCCAAGTTCACGGCAGGAACCTGCAGCTTCATGCAGGTGAGAATGAATGCAGGATGCAATCCTATCTATATGCATATGCAAATTCTCATGAAATGCTTATGCAGTGATCTTGGAATGCTCGTGCATGCATTCAATCTTGATCGGGCGCCCCCCACAACGCTTCTTTATTTTCTCTTGCACAGGGTCATCGCCCTGGCTTTGTACAAGGGGTTACATGCAGATGAGGCAAGGCCTGTACAAAAGGGGGGGGCTGCCGGGCACGGCCCGACAGCTGTGCCTTATGGGTAGAACTTGCGGAGATATTCAATATTCCATGAGTTTTGCAATTGAATGCCATCTCTGATCTCTAGACGGACCGCGCCAGGTCTGGTGACTCGTACTACCTGATAAGGGCCTTCCAACTTTGGTGACAACTTGTTTGTACCCTTGGGGGACTGAACGCACCTAAGGACAAGGTCACCTTCCTCAAAACACCGGGCGTGAACCCTGCGGCTATGATAGCAACATAGGGCTTGCTGATGGCGTGCAACACGCGTAGCAGCCCAGAGACGGTTCTCCTCGAGTAGCACAGCGTCGTCACGCCGGTGTTAATATTGCGCTACTTCATCGTAGGCAAGCACTTTAGGCGACCCGTAAATGAGTTCCATGGGGATAACGGCTTCTACCCCGTAGACCAGGGAGAAGGGAGTCTACCCGGTAGCTCAGTTTGGTGTCGTTCCGAGGGACCAGAGAACTACCGTCAGCTCCTCGATCTACCGCCTGCCGTGCTTCTGCAACGTATCAAAAGTTCTCGTCTTGAGTCCATGCAACATTTCAGCGTTCGCCCTCTTAGATTGTCCATTGCTCCGGGGGTGTGCCATAGAGGCAAATGAGATTTTGCATCCAAGGGCATGAACCTATTGCATGAAGGCGCGGCTTGTGAACAGGGTGCCGTTGTCGGTAATGATCCTTGCTGGAACTCCCAAATGACACACCAGTTCTTTCAAGAAATTGATAGCTGACTGAGCAGTCACCTTTCTGACGGCAGTCACTTCCGGCCACTTTGTAAACTTGTCGATAGCAATGAACAAGAATTCAAAGCCCCCGATTGCTCGGGGGAAGGGCCCGAGGATATCGACCCCTAGATCAAAAATGGCCATGATAGAGGGATCATCTGAAGAGCTAGGGCAGACAGGTGGGTTTTCTTGGAATGGAACTGGCAGGCTTCACATTTTGTGACTTGCTCGACCGCATCTTAGAGGGCTGTGGGCCAATAGAATCCTTGCCATAATGCTTTCCCAACTAATTCCCTTGATCCAATGTGGGAGCCGCACATGCCTTTGTGTATCTCAGCCGCAGTTCCTTTCCTTCTTCCCGGCAGACACACCTCAATTTCACACCGCTGGGCCTTCTTTTGTATAGAGTGTTATCGACAAACTGATACATACTGCCCTCCGGGCTACTTTTTCAGCTTCATCTTGGTCGCTGGGAAGCTCTTCGGTTTGGAGGAAGTGGACAATGTGCCTTGCCCAAGTTGGAGCCTGGGGCTCGGCAATGAGGACTAGCGGCACCTCCTCTACTGTGGGAGCACATGCCTCATTCGTGGGGTCCATGGGCCTGACTGGAGGGTGTGGTCTGGTAGGCTGTGAGGAGTTGTTTCCGGCAGGGTCTCTGCGCGGAGCGGACGGCTCAACCAGGAGAGACTTACCGGAGTCCAACTTTCTCCTTTTCTAGGCCATTGTTGCTGGGGATACGGAGGGCTGAGTGAGATGGATAACAAAAGTCCCTGGTTCCACGGGAATCTTCTGCGCAACACACTTGGACAAATGATCAGCTATGTTGTTTTCTGCACGGGGTACATGCTCTGTTTCCAATCCGTCAAAGCGCTCCTCCAATCTCCTCACTTCTTCGACGTATGCCTCCATCAATGTACTTTGGTAATCTTTGTTGACTTGTGTCACCATAAGCTGTGAATCTCCTCGAATGATAAGCTTCTTAATTCCCAATTCAATTGCAATCCCGAGCCCAGCAAGGAGCCCTTCATACTCAGCTGTTGGTTGCTTCTTCCCGGGCAAAATGCATTTGGACAACGTACTTCAAGCACTCCTCGGAGGGGGCGACAAGAAGCACGCCAGCTCCTGCTCCTTGTAGGGAAAAAGCACCATCAAAATACATAATCCATTCTTGGGGCGACTCCTTGCTGGGAGTAACTGTCTCTGTTATTTCCTCATCAGGGGTTGGCGTCCATTCTGCAATAAACTTTGCCAATGCCCTGCTCTGAATAGTTGATGTGCTCTCAAACTTCAAACCAAAACTACATAACTCCAAAGCCCACTCCACTATTCTTTCGGTAGCCTCTAGGTTTCAGAGTATCCTTTGCAACGGGAAAAAAGTGACAACCATGATCTCATGGGCTTGGAAGTAGTGGCGCAGTTTCCTTGAGGCCATGATGAGACCAAAGATCAACTTTTGCACGCCAGAGTACCTTGATCAAGCCCACTATAACAAGGAGCCGGTGAAGTACACCGGGCGCTGCACCACTTTCTTCCTTGTCGCGTCCTTGGGGTTGCTCTCATTGCTGTGCTCATTACTGTCCTGATCCTTTTCTGACTCTGTCGGTCTCTGCTCACTCCTTGCCTCATCCACTTCTCGCTGCTCTACCAAGGCTGCACTGACCACCTGGTTGGTTGCTGCTAAGTACACCAGCAACGGCTCTTGGAGTTTGGGAGCAACCAATGTACGCACAGAGGAAAAGTAGGCCTTCAACTCTTGCAAAGCTCCATCTGATTCCGGGGTCCACTTCATAGGCCCTGCCTTCTTCAAAATTTTGAAGAATGGCAGGGCGCACTCGGCAGACTTGGGAGATGAACCTACTTACCGTGGCAACGCATCCTGTCAGACGCCTCATATCCTTAACAGTCCTTGGCGCTTGGATCTGCTCGATAGCTTTGATCTTGTTGGGGCTGGCTTCGATCCCGCGATGGGATAAGAAAAACCTGAGCAACTTGCTGAAGGGAACACCAAATACACACTTTTCCGGGTTGAGCTTCAAATTGATCTTGCGCAGATTAGTAAACGTCTCTTCCAAATCCTGAATAAGGGTGGCTCTATCCTTCGTCTTGACCACAATGTCATCCATATAAGCTTCTATGTTTCTGTGCAGCTATGTCTCAAAACCAATCTAGACTGCCCTTGCAAAAGTAGACCCGACACTCTTTAATCCGAATGGCATGCGGACAAAACAGTATGTACAACATGGAGTAATGAACGACGTCTTCTCTTCATATTCCTTGGATATGAAGATTTGGTGATACCCAGAATATGCATCCAGAAAGGAGAGAAAATCACAACCTAAAGTGGAATTCACAATCTGGTCGATATGCGGCATGGGAAACAGGTCCTTCGGGGAAGCTTTGTTGAGATCTGTGAAATCTATGCAAAGCCTCCACTTCCCGTTAGCCTTCCGGACTACCACTAGATTTGCCAACCACGTGGGATGCAGCACTCCTCTTACCAAACCATCCACCTCAAGTTTCTTGATCTCTTCCGTAATGAACTGTTGCCTCTCCAAGGCCTGGTTCCTAACTTTTTGCTTGATAGGTCGGGCGTGTGGGCAGACAGCAAGGTGGTGCCTGATTACCTCCTTGGGAACACCGGTGATATCAGATGGTTTCCAAGAAAACACATCGATATTCGCCCACAGGAAGGCAACAAGCGCGCTTTCCTATTTGTGATCGAGGGTGGCCCTGTATAACGCCCTCGATGCGGCTATAGCTCCCACGTGTCGAGGCACGACTTAGAGACATAACCGCATTGAAAGCAATGTCGCAAGTTAGGCAACCATCACAACATCCCATGTAATATAAATAATAAAGGGGAGATACATAGTTGGCTTACACTCGCCACGTCAATCAAAGTACATAAATAGCATTACAACATTCAAACACTCATGGCCCGACTATGGCGCCAAAATAAAAGATAACCCAACATGCGACATGGTCCCGATCACCCCAACTGGGCACCACTACTGATCATCAGGGAAAGACACGTAGTATCGGCGTGAGTCCTCGTCGAACTCCCACTTGAGCTCAAGCGCGTCATCTGGAGCAGAAACCTCAGACCCTGCATCTGGTTTGGAAGTAATCTGTGAGCCACAGGGACTCAGCAATCTCGCACCCTCGTGATCAAGACTATTTAAGCTTAATAGGTAAGGCAAGGAAAATATATGTGGAGCTGCAGCAAGCGACTAGCATATATGGTGGCTATCCTATTCGCAAAAGAGAGCGAGAAGAGGAGGCAAAGCGCGAGCGAGTAATCTAGAGAACAACCTGCGCAAGCATTACTCCAACACCGTGTTCACTTCCCGGACTCTGCTGAGAAGAGACCATCACGGTAACTCACACAGTTGATTCATTTTAATTAAGTTAAGGTTCAAGTTATCTACAACCGGACATTAACAAATTCCCATCTGCCCATAACCGCGGGCACGGCTTTTGAAAGTTCAAATCCCTGCAGGGGAGTCCCAACTTAGCCCATGACAAGCTCTCACGGTCAACGAAGGAATAGACCTCCTCCCGAGACGTTCCGATCAGACTCGGTACCTCGGTTCTTCAAGACACTTCGACAAGTTAAAACAAATCTAGCAACACCGCCCGAATGTGCCGACAAATCCCGATAGGAGCTGCACATATCTCGTTCTCAGGGCACAATCGGATAAGCAACCTGTATAACTAAAACCAGCCCTCAAGTTTCCCCGAGGTGGCGCTGCAAGGGGCTCTAGGTTGGACCAACACTCAGAGGAGCACTGGCCCGGGGGGGTTTAAATAAGATGACCCTCGGGCTCCGGAAACCCAAGGGAAAAGAGGCTAGGTGGCAAATGGTAAAACCAAGGTTGGGAATTGCTGGAAAAGCTTTAATCAAGGCGAACTATCAAGGGGTTCCCATTATAACCCAACCGCGTAAGGAACGCAAAATCCGGGAACATAACACCGATATGACGGAAACTAGGGCGGCAAGAGTGGAAAAAAAACACTAGGCGAGAGGCCGAGCCTTCCACCCTTTACCAAGTATATAGATGAATTAAGATAACATGGCAATATAATTATATCCCAACAAGTAAAAAATGTTCCAACCAAGAACGGTCTCCAATCTTCACCTGCAACTAGCAACGCTATAAGAGGGGCTGAGCAAAGCGGTAACATAGCCAATCAACGGTTTGCTAGGACATGGTGGGTTAGAGGTTTGACATGGCAATTTGGGAAGCATGATAAGAAAGTGGTAGGCATCGTAGCATAGGCATAGCAAAAGAGCGAGCATCTAGCAAAGCAAAGATAGTAGTGATTTCGAGGGTATGATCATCTTGCCTGCAAAGTTGTCAGAGTTGACTGGATCCTCGAAAGAAAACTCAACGGGCTCCTCGTTAGAGAACTCGTCTCCCGGCTCTACCCAAACAAGACAAACAAGCAACAAGGACACAATCAACCATGTGCAAACTCAAACAACATGATGCAAAGATGGTATGCTATGCGGGATGCGATGCGGGATGCATATGCAAGATTTGAAAAGGAATGAATGAACCTGGCCTCAACATGGAAATCCAAGTGTGCCACTGGAAAGATGAGATGAAATCGCTTGAAAACGATATAAAGAACGCCGGAATCGGAGTTACGGTTTGGAAATGGCAAGCAATTCAAATATGACCACGTTCTGCGATTTACAGCAAGTAGCCATCTAAATGCAACAAGATGAACATGCTACAGCACCCAAACATGACAACAAAATACATGGCAAGGATCCATTCATGAAGCTTAACAAAAGTCTAGCACTGAGCTACGGCCAATTCATCCATTAACAGGTTCAAACAAGCATGGAAAAAATGCATTTGACAAACAGATTTCAGACTTAGTGAAATTAACACTTGTCTGGAATTTCAGATCAGATAGCACTCTTCGGAGCATGAAAACTATATGCTACACGACCTGAACATGGCAAAGTAAAGCATGGCATGGAGCTACTCAAAGAGCTTAACAAAAGTCCCTTAGTGACCTTGAGCCAAAAGGGATCAGAAAATACAATTGCAAGCATGTGAACATGGCAAAAAACATAATCAGTTCTCAGACTTAGTGAAAACTGGAGCATGCTGAAAACAGATATCAAGTAGGCATGTTTACGAGCTCGATGCACTCACTACAGAGCAAGCCATGACAATCTAAGCATACACCCATCAAGAATACGCAAAATACAAGCTAGACATGGCAAGAACAATAGCATATCATGCACGGATCAACTACAATATCCTCGGCAAAATTGCTAACACGTAGACAATCTGCCCAGATTCACGAAATGACAAAAGTAGAGCTCTATTGACTCAAGCTAGGGTGCTCCATAATTGCAAAAAAAGACATGGATGGATAGAGAACTACAAGATTAACAAAACATCCTTACTGATCATCCTCAAAAGAGGCACGGATCACTAGGAAACAACATGAACATATGGCATAATGAGATAAACAGTTCAAGGACTTAGTGGAAATGCTAAGTCCCTGAAATCAGCATTAACGAATGCACCACTTGGCAAGCTCGTGCTAGTCACCACACACATCACAAAAATACATGGGTTGCACCTCTGGAAAGATGACAAAACATATAACAAAACTCATGAAGAGCTCAGGGGCATATCATGCACACAATAATCATGGCAAAAATAACAAATATCCAATTGGAGCAGCAGATCTGACAATTATCTCAAATAGCATTCTTCTAACAGTATTTCGGGCATCAAGATGACTTCAAATGAAAATGATGCAGTGAGATGAAATGATGTACTCTCTGAGATGAACATTTTGATATGCTATATGCCCATAACGGAGCTACGGATGAGGAGTTACGATGCGATGAACAGGAGCAAATAATTAGGGTTTCGGGGCAAAAGTCAACCGAGGGATTCCAGATCTGGATCGGGCCGGATCACTATAGCTGCACGCGGCCCGAGGTTCGCCAGCGAGGGTCTTCTACTCCGACGAGGGAGAAGCGCCGCTCCGGCGCGGGGGAGGCCGGATCCGGCGAGATGGATGGCGGCGCGGCTCTCGGGCGTCTCGGGGCGCCGCAGCGGCGCCGGCGAAGCAGCTGCGGCGAGGTCGCGAGGAGAGGCGCGGTGGCCGGTAATGGCGGGCGTGGCGGCCGGCGCAACACCGGCGAGGTGGCAGGGCGGAGCGGGCGATGGTGTCGGGGAAGGAGGGCGGTGCGCGCGGGCGGCAGCTCTGGCCCGAGCGGAACGCGGGGAGGGCCGGCTTCGGTCCGGCGGGCCTCGGCGGCGGCGGGGACAGGAGCCGCCACGTGGCGCCCGTCTATTGGCGTGGGGCGGTGTCCGGCATGGAGGCGGACATTGTCTGGCGGCGGTGGGGAAATTTAGGGTTAGGGGGGAAGGGAAGATCCGGGATTTCGGTGGGAGACCTATATATAGACATAGGAGGAGCTAGGAGAGTCCAAATGAGGTGCGGTTTTCGGCCACGCGATCGTGATCAAACGCTCTAGACGATGGGAGATGTTTTGGTGGGTTTTGGGCCAAATTGGAGGGGTGTTGGGCTGCAACACACATGAGGCCTTTTCGGTCCCTCGGTTAACCGTTGGAGCATCAAACGAAGTCCAAATGGTACGAAACTTGACAGGCGGTCTACCGGTAGTAAACCAAGGCCGCTTGACAAGTCTCGGTCCAATCTGGAAATGTTTAATCCCCACACATGAAAGAAAGGTAGAAATGACCACCGGAGGAGAATGAAGTGCCGAAATGCAAAACGGACAACGGGGAAAATGCTCGAATGCATGAGACGAACAAGTATGCAAAAGCAATGCACATGATGACATGATATGAGATGCATGACAACGAAAACAACACACGGAGACAAAAACCCGAACCTGAGAAAATAAAATAACTTAAGGCCGGAAACGGCAAGAGTTGGAGTACATATTGGGTAAATCATATTCGGGGTGTTACACCCTGATGGTGAAAGTACCATCAAGGCCAGCCAGTGCTGCCGGGACCTTCTTCACTTGGGGTGCAACGACCTTGGATCTCTTGCTATTGGAACACTCCGGCACATCGTCAACGGGTGACGTGCACTCGGTGGGGGCATGCTTCCCGGACTCTTTGCTGGAGTCCCTACTACCTCTCTTATTACCTTGGCTTTCCTTAGCAGGAACTGCTTCTGCTGCTGTCTCTGCCGTGACCGCGTCCCGGTAGATCTTGTCCACACAAATGATCCCATCCTTCTCATCTGATGGGATGGTGGTGACTCCCAGTGGCCCAGGCATCTTCAAGGTGTTGTAGGCATAGTGGGATGCCGCCATGAATTTAGCCAAGGCCGGGCGTCCAAGCATCCCATTGTATGGCAGGGGGAGATCGACCACATCAAGTACAATCCTCTCAGTCCGGTAGTTTAGTTCTCCCCCAAATGTTATCGGCAATGTGATCTTTCCCTTAGGATGGATCCTGTCAGGATTAACTCCTTGAAATGTGCCGGTAACCTCTAGCTCTTCCTCTGCTATCTGAAGTCTGCCAATAACTGCTAGGGAAATCAGATTCAACCCGGCCCCACCATCCACCAGCATCTTTGTGACCTTGAGGTTGCGAATCGTTGGGGAGACCAACAATGGCAAACACCCTACCACAGTGGTACGGCTAGGGTGATCCTCCCCGTTAAAGATGATGGGCGTACGGGACCACTTGAGCGGCTTCCGGGCCTCTAGAGCTAGTTCCACGGCATTGACTTCTCGCGCCCACTGCTTGAGTTGGTGGTGAGAGGTGTGCAGAGATGCACCCCCGTGATTGCATAGGTAATCAGTGGCCTTCTGAAACTCTTGCTCACTGGTTTCCTCTTCATCCCCTCCATCACTCTCATCATCGCAAGCTTCCTTCTCTCGGCCTCTGGTGGGCTTTCCTTGGTTCCGAAAGGGTTTGCTGGGGCGATTCACTTCACCGCCTCAGCCCTTACCGCTAGCAACATTCTGACCCTTTTCATTGTCACACTTCTCATACTCTGCTCTCTATCTATTGACAAGCTGCTCAACCTGATAAAACTCTTGAAGGTTGTGTCCCTTGGTCCGATGAATCTTGCAGTACAGCCCATCACATTTTCCGGCTTTCTTGGCAGCACCGACTTCCCGGCAGTCAGTGCACACGGTAGCTTCCTTGCCAGGGGCCTCAGCTTTGCCTTCTTACCAGTACTAGGCATACCCAATCCTTCAACAGTCATCACTGCCTTATCCCTCCGCTTCTTACTGCGTTTCTTGCTCTTCTTCTGACTGGTTGATTCATCATCATCCTCCGAATCAGCATTGGTGCAATCTTCTTCTCCGGGCAACTTCCTTCCGTCCTCCATCCGAGCACACTTGTCGACCAACATGTAGAGCTCCTTCATAGTTTTGGGCAACCGTACGTTCATCTTGGAATGGATCTGGCGGTTGCGCACATTGGACTGGAAGGTAGCTATTACGGCTGCCGAATGGATATTTGGGATGTGTCTATGAACTTTGCTGAATCTTTGTAAATACTTATGGAGGGTTTCTCCTTCCTTCTACTGGAGAAGCTGCAAGTCACTGGGCCTGCCGGGTTCTTGATGACCGCTAGTGAAGGCGCCAATGAATCCATGGCACAGGTCAGCCCATGACGAAATGGAGTTCTCCGGTAGGTGCATCAGCCAAGACCTCACATTGGACTTGAGTGCCAAAATGAAGTAGTTGGCAAACACCTTCTTGTCTCTTCCCCGGTAGCCTGAACAGCGATGGTGTAGATGCTCAGGAACTCTGGCAGGTTTAGCCTCCCATCGTACTTCTCAGGTATCTCTGGCTTGAACGTGTGAATGGACGGCCAACGGACTTGCCACACCTCACGGGTAAAGGCAGGGCAGCTAATCTCGAAAGGTAGGCACTCGCCAACCCCGAGCGCGGGCTCATCGACATTGGGGCCGTCGCACCCATCGGTCCGGTGGAGGTTGTCGCGGCTTTGGTCGACAACGACGCGCATGTCTCCTCTCCGCCTATCCTCCGGGGCTCGCCGTTGGCCTGAACGTGCTCAAGGGTCATAAGAGGCCATCGAGACGTCGTCAGGGTCTTGATTCTGTTGCGCTCGCGTTGGCTGCCATGGCAGGGACTGTACCATGGGGATGGCCCCTTCTGTACGGTCAGCAAAATGAGCCGTTGCTGTTGCTTGGGGAGGCCACAACGGGCCAGCTTGCCGTGAGCCCCCAGCTTTGGCGAAACCGCGCAGACTTTGGATGGTGGCATGCCATTCGTCCATCTGCTCCGCCGCTAACGGAAACCTCAGCAGCAGTTGAGCCCGTGCCATGGCCTTCAAAGTTGTACTTGGCATGGGTGATGATGAAGTCGATCGCACCGTCGCTCGGCTCCTGACGGTGCCAGCGATGGCTGCACTGCTCCCTCGCTGCTACTGTGGGGCGCCCGTTTGGATGTGGTGCGGTGAAGGCGCTTGAGGGCCAGCGGCTCCATCGAGCGCAGCAGCTTGGTCAACCCAACCCGGGGGAGGTGCACGTGCTGCGGCCGCACCCCTGGTGGGAGTGGCCGGAGGGAGGCGGTTAGCCCCGGTCCACGCGTCGTTGCTGCGGCTGTGCCCGTCAGTGGGAGAGAGGGGCGCAGATGGAGTAACCCCATCGCCCGTACCTTGTGGAGCATAGCCGTCGAGGTGTTGCCGACGCTGCTCTCCTCCGATGCCTCCGACTCCTGCGTCGGCCGTGGGGGAAGTGGTAACAGTGCCTGATACGTCTCCAACGTATCTATAATTTTTGATTGCTCCATGTTATTTTATTATCTATTTTGGATGTTAATGGGCTTTATTTTACACTTTTATATCATTTTTGGGACTAACCTACTAACCGGAGGCCCAGGCCAAATTGCTGTTTTTTTGCCTATTTTAGGGTTTCGAAGAAAAGGAATATCAAACGGAGTCCAAATGGAATGAAACCTTCGCAAACGTGATCCAAGAGACTTGAAGTGGCCGTCAAGAAACAAGGGAGGAAGGCACGAGGTAGGGGGCGCGCCCTCCACCCTCGTGGGCCCTCCGTTGCTCCACCGATGTACTTCTTCCTCCTATATATATACACGTACCCCCCAAACATCCAGGAGCACCACGAAAACCTAATTCCACTGCCGCAACCTTCTGTACTCGAGAGATCCCATCTCGGGGCCTTTTCCGGAGCTCCGTCGGTGGGGGCATTGATCACGGAGGGCCTCTACATAAACTCCATGGCCACTCCGGTGATGTGTGAGTAGTTTACTTCAGACCCACAGGTCCATAGTTATTAGCTAGATGGCTTCTTCTCTCTCTTTGGATCTCAATACAAAGTTCTCCTCCATTTACTTGGAGATCTATTCGATGTAATCTTCTTTTGCAGTGTGTTTGTCGAGATCTGATGAATTGTGGGTTTATGATCCAGATTATCTATGAACAATATTTGATTCTCCTACGAATTCTTTTATGTATGATTGGTTTATCTTTGCAAGTCTCTTTGAATTATCAATTTGGTTTGGCCTACTAGATTGACCTTTCTTGCAATGGGAGAAGTGCTTAGATTTGGGTTCAATATTGCGTTGCTCGATCCCAGTGACAGAAAGGGAACCGACACGTATTGTATTGTTGCCATCGAGGATAAAAATATGGGGTTTATATCATATTGCATGAGTTTATCCCTCTGCATCATGTCATTTTCCTTAAAGCATTACTCTGTTCTTATGAACGTAATACTCTAGATGAATGCTGGATAGCGGTCGATGTGTGGAGTAATAGTAGTAGATGTAGAATCGTTTCGGTCTACGTGTCTTGGACGTGATGCCTATATACATGATCATACCTAGATATTCTCATAACTATGCTCAATTCTATCAATTGCTTGACAGTAATTCGTTTACCCACCGTAATACTTATGCTCTTGAGAGAAGCCACTAGTGAAACCTATGGCCCCCGGGTCTATCTTCCATCATATTAATCTTCCAATACTTAGTTATTTCCTTTGCCATTTATTTTACTTTGCATCTTTATCATAAAAATACCAAAAATATTATCTTACCATATCTATTAGATCTCACTCTCATAAGTGACCGTGAAGGGCTTGACAACCCCTTTATCGCGTTGGTTGCGAGGTTCTTATTTGTTTGTGTAGGTGCATGGGACTTGAGCGCGATCTCCTACTGGATTGATACCTTGGTTCTCAAAAACTGAGGGAAATACTTCTGCTACTTTGCTGCATCACCCTTTCCTCTTCAAGGGAAAACCAACGCAGTGCTCAAGAGGTAGCAAGAAGGATTTCTGGTGCTGTTACAGGGGAGATTCGCGCCAAGTCAAGTCAAGACATACCAAGTACCCATCACAAACTCTTATCCCTCGCATTAAATTATTTGCCATTTGCCTCTCATTTTCCTCTCCCCCACTTCACCCTTGCCATTTTATTCGCCTCCTTTTCCTCTCTCCCTCTCTCTCCATTCCCCTTCTCTTTTTCTATTTGCCTTCTTTGGCCCGCTTCTCGTTTGCTTGTGTGTTGGATTGCTTGCATGTCACGATGACTCTACCTAGATTTGGTGATCTTCACCTTAAAAGGTTAGAAGAGATCGAAAGCAATATCAGGAGTTTTATGGTTTTACAATTTGAGCATAATAATTTCTTTAGGAACGAGCTTAAGGAAAAAAAAAGCTTTATGGGTTATATGAGTAAAGAGCTCGATGATATGTCTAAAGAATTTTATGGTTTGAAATCTCAGATTGCTCATCTCGAAAAATTAATTGCTGAAGTCTCGGATAAGCAGGCCACCTTAGTTAATAAGATGGCCGATAAGCACGAAAATTTTCATGAAAATAAAGATGAAGATCTAAAAGTTATTGATGTGTCTCCTATTAAATCTTTGTTTTGCAATATGAATCTTGATAATGATGGGACTGAAGATGAGTTACCTTTACCTAGAAGGCATTCCAAAAATTCGGAGGCTTTAGATCTTGTTGCTAAAATTGTTAAAAGTGGGATTGAAGAGGTTAAAACTTTAAATATCAACGAACTCACTATTTTTGATTTCGAGGAATTTAATTATGATAATTTCTATTTGATATATTGTATTTCCTTGTTGCAATCCGTGCTAAATTCTCCTCATGCTTATAGTCAAAATAAAGCTTTTACTAAACATGTCGTTGATGCTTTGATGCAATCTTATGAAGAAAAAATTGAGTTGGAAGTTTCTATCCCTAGAAAACTTTATGATGAGTGGGAACCTACAATAAAAATTAAAATTAAAGATCATGAGTGCTATGCTTTGTGTGATTTGGGTGCTAGTGTTTCCACGATTCCAAAAACTTTGTGTGATTTGCTAGGTTTCCGCGATTTTGATGATTGTTCTTTAAACATGAACCTTGCGGATTCCACTATTAAGAAACCTATGGGAATAATTAGTGATGTTCTTATTGTTGCAAATAGGAACTATGTGCCCGTAGATTTCATCGTTCTTGATATAGATTGCAATCCTTCATGTCCTATTATTCTTGGTAGGCCTTTCCTTAGAACGATTGGTGCAATTATTGATATGAAGGAAGGGAATATTAGATTCCAATTTCCGTTAAGGAAAGGCATGGAACACTTCCCTAGAAATAAAATTAAATTACCATATGAATCTATTATGAGATCCACTTATGGATTGCCTACCAAAGATGGCAATACCTAGATCTATCCTTGCTTTTATGCCTAGTTAGGGGCGTTAAACGATAGCGCTTTTGGGAGGCAACCCAAATTTATTTCTATTCCTTGATTTTTGCTCCTGTTTAGTAATACATAATTTATCTAGCCTCTGTTTTGGTTGTGTTTTTTGTGTTTAATTAGTGTTTGTGCCAAGTAGAACCGTTGGGAAGACTTGGGGAAAGTCTTTTTGATCTTGCTATAAAAACAAAAACTTTAGCGCTCACGAGAATTGCTGCCATTTTTATTTGGAAAGTGCTATTTAGTTAATTCTTTTTGAAGCTGATTAATAGATAAATTACTCACATACAGAAATTTATTTTAGAATTTTTGGGTTCCATAACATGCGTTAGCGACAGATTACTACAGACTATTCAGTTTTTGACAGATTCTGTTTTTCTTGTGTTGTTTGCTTATTTTGATGAATCTATGGCTAGTAAAAAAGTTTATAAACCATACAGAAGTTGGAATACAGTAGGTTTAACACAAATATAAATAAAGAATGAGTTGATTACAGTACCTTGAAGTGGTATTTTGTTTTCTTTCGCTAACGGAGCTCATGAGATTTTCTATTTTGAGTTTTGTGTTGTGAAGTTTTCAAGTTTTAGGTAAAGATTTGATGGATTATGGAACAAGGAGTGGCAAGAGCTAATATTGGGGATGCCCATGGCACCCCAAGGTAAAATCCAAGGACACCAAAAAGCCTAAGCTTGGGGATGCCCCGGAAGGCATCCCATCTTTCGTCTTCGTCTATCGGTAACTTTACTTGGAGCTATATTTTTATTCACCATATGATATGTGTTTTAGTTGGAGCGTCTTGTATGATTTGAGTCTTTGCATTTTAGTTTACCACAATCATCCTTACTGTACACACCTTTTTAGAGAGACTCGCATGATTTGAAATGTATTAGAATACTCTATGTGCTTCACGTATATCTTTTGAGCTATATAATTTTTGCTCTAGTGCTTCACTTATATCTTTTAGAGCATGGTGGTGGATTTGTTTTATAGAAACTATTGTTCTCTCATGCTTCACTTATATTATTTTGAGAGTCCTTTAGAACAACATGGCAATAATAAAAACTTTCATATAAGTGCATTGAATACTATGAGAAGTTTGATACTTGATAATCATTTTGAGATATGGAGATGGTGATATTAGAGTCATGCAAGTTGAGTAGTTCTGAATTTGAGAAACACTTGTGTTGAAGTTTGTGATTCCCGTAGCATGCACGTATGGTGAACCGTTATGTGATGAAGTCAGAGCATGACTTATTTATTGATTGTCTTCCTTATGAGTGGCGGTCGGGGACGAGCGATGGTCTTTTCCTACCAATCTATCCCCCTAGGAGCATGCGCGTAATACTTTGTTTCGATAACTAATAGATTTTTGCAATAAGTATGTGAGTTCTTTATGACTAATGTTGAGTCCATGGATTATACGCACTCTCACCCTTCCACCATTGCTAGCCTCTCTAGTACCGCGCAACTTTCGCCGGTACCAACCCACCATATACCTTCCTCAAAATAGCCACCATACCTACCTATTATGGCATTTTCATAGCCATTCTGAGATATATTGCCATGCAACTTTCCACCGTTCTGTTATTATGACACGCTTCATCATTGTCATATTGCTTGCATGATCATGTAGTTGACATCGTATTTGTGGCAAAGCCACTGTTCATAATTCTTTCATACATGTCACTCATGCATCATTGCACATCCCAGTACACCGCCGGAGGCATTCACATAGATTCATATTATTTTTTTCTAAGTATTGAGTTATAATTCTTCATTTGTAAGTAAATAAAGTGTGATGATCATCATTACTAGAGCATTGTCCCAAGTGAGGAAATGATGATGGAGACTATGATTCCCCCACAAGTCGGGATGAGACTCCAGACAAAAAAAAGAGAAAGGCCATAAAAAGGGAGGCCCAAAAAATGAGAGAAAAAGTGAGAAGGGACAATGCTACTATCCACTTTCCAGACTTGTGCTTCAAAGTAGCACCATGTTCTTCATATAGAGAGTCTCCTATGATATCACTTTCATATACTAGTGGGAATTTTTCATTATAGAACTTGGCTTGTATATTCCAATGATGGGCTTCCACAAAATGCCCTAGGTCTTCGTGAGAAAACAAGTTGGATGCACACCCACTTAGTTTCTTTTGTTGAGCTTTCATATACTTATAGCTCTAGTGCATCCGTTGCATGGCAATCCCTACTCACTCACATTGATATCTATTGATGGGCATCTCCATAGCTCGTTGATACGCCTAGTTGATGTGAGATTATCTTCTCCTTTTTGTCTTCTCCACAACCACCATTCTATTCCACCATAGTGCTATATCCATGGCTCACGCTCATATATTGTGTGAAGATTGAAAAAGTTTGAGAACATCAAAAGTATGAAACAATTGCTTGGCTTGTCATCGGGGTTGTGCATGATCTAAATATTTTGTAGGGATAAATTTCTTTGGCCATGTTATTTTGAGAAAACACAATTGCTTAGTTAGTATGCTTGAAGTATTATTATTTCTATGTCTATATTAAACTTTTATCTTGAATCTTTCGGATCTGAATATTTGTGCCACAATAAAGAAAAATTACATTGAGAAATATGTTAGAAAGCATTCCACATCAAAAATTCTTCTTTTATCATTTACCTACTCGAGGATGAGCAGGAATTAAGCTTGGGGATGCTTGATACGTCTCCAACGTATCTATAATTTTTTATTGCCCCATGCTATTTTATTATCTATTTTGGATGTTAATGGGCTTTATTTTACACTTTTATATCATTTTTGGTACTAACCTACTAAACGGAGGCCCAGCCCAAATTGCTGTTTGTTTTGCCTATTTTAGGGTTTCGAAGAAAAGGAATATCAAACGATGTCCAAACGGAATGAAACCTTCAGGAACGTGATTTTCTCAACAAACGTGATCCAGGAGACTTGGAGTGGCCGTCAAGAAACCGGGGAGGAAGGTACGAGGCAAGGGGCGCACATACCCCCCTGGGCGCGCCCTCCACCCTCGTGGGCCCTTCGTTGCTCCACCGACATACTTCTTCCTCCTATATATATATATCCACGTACCCCCCAAACATCCAGGAGGACCACGAAAACCTAATTCCACCGCCGCAACCTTCTGTACTCGAGAGATCCCATCTCAGGGCCTTTTCCGGAGCTCCATCGGAGGGGGCATTGATCACGGAGGACCTCTACATCAACTCCATGGCCTCTCCGGTGATGTGTGAGTAGTTTACTTCAGACCCACGGGTCCATAGTTATTAGCTAGATGGCTTCTTCTCTCTCTTTGGATCTCAATACAAAGTTCTCCTTGATTTTCTTACAGATCTATTCGATGTAATCTTCTTTTGCGGTGTGTTTGTCGAGATCCGATGAATTGTGGGTTTATGATCCAGATTATCTATGAAAAATATTTGATTCTCCTCTGAATTCTTTTATGTATGATTGGTTTATCTTTGCAAGTCTCTTCGAATTATTAGTTTGGTTTGGCCTACTTGATCTTTCTTGCAATGGGAGAAGTGCTTAGCTTTGGGTTCAATCTTGCGTTGCTCGATCCTAGTGACAGAAACGGAACCGACACGTATTGTATTGTTGCCATCGAGGATAAAAAGATGGGGTTTATATCATATTGCATGAGTTTATCCCTCTACATCATGTCATCTTCCTTAAAGCATTACTTTGTTCTTATGAAATTAATACTCTAGATGCATGCTGGATAGCGGTTGATGTGTGGAGTAATAGTAGTAGATGCAGAATCGTTTCGGTCTACTTGTCTCGGACATGATGCCTATATACATGATCATACCTAGATATTATCATAACTATGCTCAATTCTATCAATTGCATAATTTAACATCGCTTGCTAATTTGGGCACACAAAAGAGTGTATAGCACACATACCACACTTACCGAATCGAGCAATTTTAGTAATTAAACAGAGCCAGTTGACCTAAACATTGCTCTAACAAAAGACCAGCATTAAAAACAAATCCTAACTACGCATAATTTTAACAAATCCGCCGCCGCGCCGGCCTACGCATCGCTGGTGTGAGATGAGACGTCGATGACTTGTCCTGGCGAAATGTCGCCGTTGGTGGACTCTGCGTCCCCCTGCTGAAGTCGACCGTGTCCTCGTCCTCGACGCCATCCTCAAGGTTTTAATACTCATAGTAGTGGTTGCGCCATAGCTCATGTTGGTACTCCACCGCCAATTCCTCGATGGATAGACTCTTCTCTACCTCGACCTCGGCCATGCGCAGCTCCTCCTCCCGACGCTCCTCGATCTTCGCCGCCTCCTGCATCTCGAGCTCCTGCTCGGCGATCTCATGAGGAAACATGAGCTCCATGGCCATCACCGCCTTTCCATACATGGGTTGCATGCTAGATTTCTAGGTGGCCTGGAATATCTTGGCGTGTGCATCCTCGATCTTGGCGTGGATGGCCTCGACCCGGGCCAAGGTGACATCAGCGGCATGGATGGCAGCTCGAGCGCTCTCAGCGTTTGCAGCCGCCATCACAGTAGCCGATGCAGCCGTCTCAGCTGCTGCACCTACCCTGTCGGCTGCCGCAGGCGCCCTCTCAGCATATGCGGCCGCGCTTAATGCAGATGCGGCGGCACTCTCGACATAGGCGGTGGCGCTCAGGGAGGACGCAACCATCATACGTGCCTTCATGAAGCGTTTCCACGGTGTCATCTTTGCAAGAAGGGGGTGTGGGAATGGGGATCGAGATTCGTGGATTCGGGGGTTGCCGGCACTGGATCAGACAAGCCAACGAAGCTTAAGGAGGAAGACTTAAATAGACCCAGAAATTTTCATCGCAAACAGTTCCTACAAAAAAATTCTATGTGATGTTGTGGATATTTTTTATTAGCTGATTTGGAGTAAAGTGGCAACAGATGGTGTTTTAAATGTACGAGAAAATTTGTAGTACTAATACAACTATCATGTGAAATTATGGAAAATTTCAGGGGTCATTTGACCTTTTAAGCCATTTAAGTGATTTCTAGCCATTTAATGATCGTAATTCAGATTTGAACTGCACGCACATGCAACAGCTAACCATAACGGTTTGAAAAGTCATATTTTGTGTACTTGTGTGCGATTCCATGTGCAGTAAATTGGAAGCAATTTTCAAACATATTGGTCTAACGGCTATGACACAATTAAGCATGGAGTGCCATGGCATTTAAATTCCAAAAAAATTAAAAAAATCAGAAACACATGAAACCTTGCTTGATTTAATGTCATGCCACCAAGATGATGTGGTAAATTTTTTGGCAAGTTTGACGAAACTTTGGAAACACACCCCTCACAAACCAAAGCAACTCACTAGAAGGCTCGTGTTTCTGAGAGGGAACAATGCATGTTTGATGAAGAACGGGAGCTAGCTTCCCCTTACGGCCTTCAAATTTTTTTCTACATTTAACATGCACTAATACAACTGTCATGTGAAATTTTGGAAAATTTCAGGGGTCATTTGACCTTTTAAAGACATTTAAGTATTTTTCTAGCGATTTAATGATCATAATTCAAATTTGAACTACATGTACATGCAATAGCTAACGATAACGGTTTGAATAATCATATTTGTGTACTTGTATGCGAGTTAATTCAATGTGCAGTAAATTAGAAGGAATTTTCAAACATATTGGTCTCATGGCATGGACACATGCATGCAGTGCCATGGCATTTAAATTCCAAAAAAAAATAAATAATGATAAAAAAACATGAAACCTTGCTTGATGTAATGTCATGCCACCAAGATGATGTGGTAAAAAATGGCCTGTTTGACGAAAGTTTGGACACACACCTGTCAGAAATCGGAGCAACTCACTAGAAGGCTCGTGGTTCCAAGAGGGAACAATGCATGTTTGATGATGAACGGGAGATAGCTTCTTCTTACGGCCTTCAATTTTTTCTACCTTTAACATGCACTACTACAACTGTCATGTGAAAATTTGGAAAATTCTAAGGGTCATTTGACCTTTTAAAGACATTTAAGTGATTTTCTAGTCATTTAAAGACAGCAATTCAAATTTGAACTACATCTACATGCAACGGCTAACCATAATGGTTTGAAAAATCATATTTTTGTGTAGTTGTGTGCGAGTTAAAAAATCATCAGACGATGTAAATATCTGGTGTTCAAAAAAGAAAATGTAAAGATTTGGCAAGAAAACCGGGCCCCACACGGTTGGCACTCTATTTCGCGGCTCGGGGTTTGGTAGGTGAATGACGGGAGTCATTAATCAGACACGGTTCTGTATTGGAAACCGTCAGCTATTAAGTTCACACATGGATTTTGCTGCGGGAATGGTGTGTAATTCGAACTACAGTACTCGTAAATTTCGGCGACCAACGTGTGTACTTCTCCCATCGATCTAGATTCCAGCCGCCAATAAATACTACCTTGCTCACGTTGTCCCGCCTGCATTCTCATATACATCCTCCCCTCGCTCGCCCTCTCTCTCTCTCTCTCAAATCTCTGCCATGGTGCCGCCGGTCTACCCACGCGCCGACGAGGGGTCGCCACCCCCCGAGGACGCTCACTCGAATAGCAGCGAAGAGGACCCCTACGCACCGCTGGACGAGGTTGCGCTGGAGCCCCCAACATTGGATTGGTTTTGGGGCCAGTGCAATCTTTGTCTATGGAAGTCGCTGCCATTGGCTGAGAAAGCTAGGCAAGTGGCATTAGAGAAGGAGATGGCAGAGGAGGAAGCCAGGTACCAGGCAGCCTGTGAAGCCAATGATGCTGCCTGAAAAAAGATGGCAGCGGAGCTTTGGGGGCAGGCGTGTCATCGTGTGGAGGAGGTGTACGAAGATGGGTACTTCACGAGGAAGTCAAAGGCGATGGGCGCCTCATCAATGCGTGGAGGTGGGTCGATAAGCTGCAGCGTGCCACCGACGAGGAGCTCTGGTGGGCGCCCAACGAAATGGAAAGATCGTTCGTGGTCGTCCGCTAGCAAGAGGCAGATCGGTATGTCAAGCGCTACGAGGCGGAGGAGGCGGAGTATTACCTCCGCACTGGGAAGATGCCGCACACTAGGGAGCTGCTAGTGAGGGGCTGCTGAAATACTGCCCCAGGAGGGATTATTAGTTTTAGTATTGTTCGTTTTTAGTTTTATGCATTGTACCTAGTAGTTAAGTATCATCACGTATATGTGATGATATTATATATATTCTGTGATGAACTAATGAAGAATTAATATATATATATATTATGAATTCAATGTTATGTCTGTTTTTGTATACTAATTTGAATCTAGCTATTATCATCCACATATACAGAATGGAAAGCGTATATACACACATTGAAACAGAACATATAAGAACGGAAAACAGAGTACACACATTGAAACAAATCAATACGATGATTGGTGTGAATACATAGCTATCCACGTCGAGATGACTCAACAAAATAAAACGTGTCCATGAGACCATGACCAGCAACCCTTGCCTACGGTAGCTCTTGGCTCTGCCTGAACTCGTGCAGGCGTTTGTCTAAGCAGTCGACACGCTCGTGGTACATCTGGAGTGCGATCACGAGCTCCAAGTTGGCTATTTCATCGGAGATCACTAGCTTGAGGATGCGACGGCCATGTTCCTCTACTGCGCCCAGGTGGACACCTAGGCCAAGGAGGCGGTCGAGCCTACCGACCAGCGCGTTGGCATTGAGCGGGCCACAAACAAGGCAAATGGCATGACCCATGCGAATGGCACGGCGGGCGTCCGGTGAAAGTACGGCGCGGCCGACCTCTGGTGCAAGTATGGCATAGAGGGCCTCTGCCCACTCCTAGCGAGGAATGGGGGTACTGATGGGACGTGTACCCAGTGCGACGCCCTGTCGACAGCAGGAAAGCGTCTATGGATCCGCTCTTGCTATGCGGTGCGCCGCACCTCTCGCTCTACGATGCTCCAATGGTCTTGCCCTGCGGCGAGCCGCAGCCTATCGGCGCGGACGCGCCCAGCTTTCTCTATGGCACTCCATCGATCATGTTGTGCGGCGAGCTGCAGCCTCTCCGTGCTGACATGCCTATCTTCATCCGTGGTGCTGAAGCGACATGCGCTATGGCTCTACTCAACCCTGGCGATGATGCGCATCACAACATCGTCCATCGCGTTGCCGGGGAGTGCCTCGACCTCAACGGGCTATGGCGCCTGCTTGTTTTCCTCGTCGAAGAGGTTGATGGCAGAGGCGGCGCTTTGGTGGGTTGATATGCTTGGAAAAGGTGGATGTGCTATAGTCTGCACTTGTTGCCTCCCCATGCGTCGTGCACTGCCTAGGTGTATGCGCAATATCGCTGGGTGGCGGGAAACCGGTGAGGAAATGGCAGGAAACGGTGGCATGTTCATAAAATGCCATCAATTAATGGAAACTTAGGATAGAAGGAACATAGAGCTAGCACAAGAAGTAGATTATGATCAGATGATCGTTTATCCTAGTTAATTATGCATGTAATAGTTTACTTTGGTGTGTGGAAATGTCATGTGTGTACTAGCTGAGGGAGTCCTGGACTAAGGGGTCCTTGGGCGTCCGGCCTGTTAGCCATGGGTCGGACTGATGGGCTGTGAAGATACGAAGACCGAATACTGCACCCGTGTCCGGATGGGACTCTCCTTGGCGTGGAAGGCAAGCTTGGCGACTAAATATGTAGATTCCTTTCTTTGTTACCGACCTTGTGTAACCCTAGATCCTCCCGGTGTCTATATAAACCGAAGGACTTAGTCCGAAGGGGATACTCATTATCATAGCCATACATGCTAGACCTCTAGGGTTTAGCCATTACGATCTTGTGGTATATCAACTCTTGTAATACTCATATTCATCAAGATTAATCAAGCAGGACGTAGGGTATTACCTCCATAGAGAGGGCCCGAACCTGGGTAAAACATTGTGTCCCTTGTCTCCTGTTACCATTGACCTTAGATGCACAATTTGGGACCCCCTACCTGAGATCCACCAGTTTTGACACCGACATTGGTGCATTCATTGAGAGTTCCACTGTGCCATCATCAAGAGGTTCGATGGCTCCTTCAACCATCTACAATGATGCTTCCCAAGGGGGAGCCTTCCTCCCCAGACAGATCTTCCTGTTCGGTGGTTTCGCTCTGCGGGCCAACTCGCTTGGCCATCTGGAGCAGATCGAAAGCTACGCCCCTGGCCATCAGGTCAGATTTGGGAGCCTGAACTACGTTGCGTACATCCGTGGAGACTTGATCTTCGCCGGATTCAAGACCACGGCTACCACTCCTGGTCACCCCGAGGGACATGACCTAAATCTGTCATCGGACCGCATCCAGGAGACAGCTCCCATAACCGCTCTAACCTTAGATCCAGAGCAGATTGCGCCATCCAAGGACGGGAGGATCGAACCCACCATGGAGGCCACAGATTCCACGGCTTTGGAGCCGCACATAGACCTGATCTCACACGATACCTATGCCACCGGAACTCCGGACTCGTTTCCAGCCGTAAGTTCCGAACCATGTGAGCCCGCGGACGCCGAACTTGATCGTTTATCGATCTTCAAATTCAACACCGCAGACATCTTCCAGCACTCGCCTTTGGGCGACAGCTAAAGTCATTAAAAACACGTCCTTGGCAGAGGACTCATAGCCGAACTATATCCAGTTCGAACTAGGGGCTGACAATGGAAAAAAATTTGCTCCCCACCCGCCACCCACTTCATAGCCACGGTCGAGGATTTAACTGACACACTTCATTACGACTCCGAGAACATCAACGGTATGGACGATGATGCTGGAGAAGAAGAGGCCCAGAACCCGCCGTTCACCGGACGCTAGACGGCCACTTCCTCATATGATGTATACATGGTGGATGCACCAAAGGAGAACAGCGGCGACGACAAGGAAGATCCAGCTGAGGATAAACCTTCCGAAATACAATCCAAGCACTGGCGTCAGCGACGCCGCTCTAAGTCACACCGCAGTAAAGACAGCAACACCTGCACAGGAGAAGATAACACTCCAGAAGGTGCCGAAGACAATGAAGACCTCGTTGAAACAGAACAAGATGAACAGGAAGATGGGCAGGTTAGCCTTGGTAAACAGGCCACGCACGAAGACTCGGAGGACATAAGTTATCGTCCGCTCTCCGAGGACGAGGTGAGCCTCGGCACCGACGATTTCATCATGCCTGAGGAACCTCTTGAGCAGGAGCGCTTCAAGTGCCAGCTAATAGCCACTGCAAGGAGCCTAAAAAAGAAGAAGAAGCAGCAGCTTCAAGCTGATCAAGATCTGCTCAATGATAAATGGACTGATGTCCTAGCAGCCGACGAATACGGCCTCAAGCGCCCAACCAAAAGTTACCCAAAGCGCAAATTTCTACCTCAGTTTGACGAGGAGGTGCTGGAATACATACCACCATCGTACAATGCGGCTGACCGACCACCACATGGTCGGGACAAAATGGCAACTCACGCCGAATACCAGCCCGCCCCGCCTCATCGCATAGGTAGGGGTAAATTAGCCCACAGCCATACATATGACCTTCGGCAAATCCTAAAAAATAAAGCAGGATCAATCTACAGATCTCGAGGACGTGCCTCGACACACAACGACGGCCACCTATTCGGATGGGACAAACTTAGTCATGCGCGGGCTAAAAACCACAGACGGACTCCATCAGAGCTACGCCGCGATACGGCCCGATATAGAGGCGCCGCACACCCTTATTGCTTCACTGATGAGGTCATGGATCATGAATTCCCGGAAGGGTTCAAACCCGTGAATATAGAATCATACGATGGAACCACGGAACCCACAGTGTGGATCAAAGACTTCATTCTCCACATTCATATGGCCCGCGGCAATGACCTCCATGCCATCAAATACCTCCCTTTAAAACTCAAGGGGCCAGCTCGGCACTGGTTAAACAGCCTGCCTGAAAATTCTATCGGCAGCTGGGAGGACTTGGAAGAAGCCTTCCTCGACAACTTCCAAGGTACATATGTCCAGCCACCAAACGCCAATGACTTAAGACACATAGTTCAACAACCTGGATAGTCTGCCAGGAAATTCTGGACTAGGTTCTTAACTAAAAAGAACCAAATCGTCAATTGTCCGGATGCCGAAGCCCTAGCATCCTTTAAACACAGCATCCGCGACGAATGGCTCGCTCGCCACCTCGGCCAGGAAAAGCCAAAATCCATGGCGGCCCTCATGGCACTCATGACCCGCTTTTGTGCGGGCGAGGACGGTTGGTTGGCCCGTAGCAAAAACAGTGCAAGTGATGCCGGCACCCCTGAAGCTAAAAATAACAAAGACAAGTCTCGACGCAACAGATACAAGCGTCGAAACAACAGTGAGAACACCGAGGACACGGCGGTCAATGCCAGATTCATTGGCTCTAAGTTCGGTCAGTGGAAGAAGCCGTTCCAAAAGAACAATTCAGGCCCATCCAGCTTGGACCGCATAGTTGATCGTCCCTGCCAGATTCATGGCACCCCAGACAAACCACCCAATCATACAAATAGAGATTGCTGGGTTTTTAAACAGGCCGGCAAATTAAACACCAAGAACAGGGAAAAGGGATCGCAAAGCGAGGATGATGATGAAGAGCCCCGGCAACCGAACACCGGGGGACAGAAGAAGTTTCCCCCTTAGGTCAAAACGGTGAACATGATATACGCTACCCACATCCCCAAGAGAGAGCACAAGCATGCGCTCAGGGACGTCTACGCGATAGAGCCAGTCGCCCCAAAATTTAATCCATGGTCTTCATGCCCGATCACTTTCGATCGCCGGGATCATCCGACCAGTATCTGTCATGGTGGCTCAGCCGCACTGGTCCTAGACCCAATAATTGATGGTTTCCACCTGACTCGTGTCCTTCTGGACGGAGGTAGCAGCCTCAATCTTCTCTATCAGGATACAGCGCGAAAAATGGGCATTAACCAATCACGGATCAAGCCCACCAGGACTACCTTCAAAGGAGTCATACCAGGTGTAGAGGCCCACTGTCTGGGCTCAATTACACTAGAGGTTGTCTTCGGATCTCGGACAACTTCCCAAGCAAGGAATTAATCTTTGATATAGTCCCCTTCCGCAGCGGCTATCATGCACTGCTCGGACGAACTGCGTTTGCTCGATTCAACGCAGTACCACACTATGCTTATCTTAAGCTCAAGATGCCTAGTCCACGTGGTGTCATAATGGTCAATGGAAATACGGAACGCTCCCTCCGTACAGAAGAGCACACAGCTGCCTTAGCAGCAGAAGTACAGAGCGGCCTTCTCAAGAAGAACCTTAATTCGGCTGCCGAGCCCACGGACACCTTTAAGAGGGTCCGAACTACTCTGCAGCAGGAGAGCTTGGCTCGTCAGGAGCTTGACTAGCAATCTGGCCTCCGTCTCTGTCCCAATAAAGTGGTCGCTTTCGTGCCGCGCGTACATAACTACGCACTCAAAATCCCATGGGAATCGAGGGAGGCATAAGCTAGCTTGTGGTCCATAGTACGGCTCAATCGACATCAGATACACACATACTTTCACTTTTAATTGTTTTCTTTTCAGGTCGCAATCCCACAGGCCCCATTTGGTGCTCTAGTCATTGGTCCTCTTGAAGGTTAAACACACCAAGACGACGAGAAACGCAGACATATGGGGGACTTTTTAGGTGATTCCGTTAACAATAACTCTACCTGTTTTTCAGGACCCGCATGCAGCTCTCCCTTGGTTCTGGCATGTCAAATAGCCTGTCGCTTATCGCACTACTTGTATCAATGCGCCTTGACGTACTAATTAAATTACAATGAGAACAGTTTTGCGGCTGGAGCTTTAGGACCCCAGCTTTTTACCTTTGTACCTTTTCTGTTTTCTTTCTCCTTTTCAGCTCACCTGTGGATAACCCTATCAGGTAGCACCCGTACACTTTGGTATGATACGTCTCCAACGTATCTATAATTTTTGATTGCTCCATGCTATATTATCTACTGTTTTGGATATTATTGGGCTTTATTAGCCACTTTTATATTATTTTTTGGACTAACCTACTAACCGGAGGCCCAACCCAGAATTGCTGTTTTTTGCCTATTTTAGGGTTTCAAAGAAAAGAAATATCAAACGGAGTCCAAACGGAATGAAACCTTCAGGAATGTGATTTTCTCACCAAACATGATCCAGGAGACTTGGACCCCACGTCAAGAAACAAAGGAGGAGGCCACGAGGTAGGGGCGCGCCTACCCCCCCAGGCGCGCCCTCCACCCTCGTGGGCCCCCTGTTGCTCCACCGACGTACTCCTTCCTCTTATATATACCTATGTACCCCCAAACGATCAGAGACGGAGCCAAAACCCTAATTCCACCGCTGTAACTTCCTGTATCCAGGAGATCCCATCTTGGGGCCTGTTCTGGAGCTCCGCCGGAGCGGGCATCCATCACGGAGGGCTTCTACATCAACACCATAGCCTCTCCGATGAAGTGTGAGTAGTTTACCTCAGACCTTCAGGTCCATAGTTACTAGCTAGATGGCTTCTTCTCTCTTTTTGGATCTCAATACAATGTTCTCCCCCTCTCTTGTGGAGATCTATTCGATGTAATCTTCTTTTTGCGGTGTGTTTGTTGAGAACGATGAATTGTGGGTTTATGATCAAGATTATCTATGAACAATATTTGAATCTTCTCTGAATTCTTTTATGTATGATTGGTTATCTTTGCAAGTCTCTTCGAATTATCAGTTTGGTTTGGCCTACTAGATTGATATTTCTTGCAATGGGAGAAGTGCTTAGCTTTGGGTTCAATCTTGCGGTGTCCTTTCCCAGTGACAGTAGGGGCAGCAAGGCACATATTGTATTGTTGCCATTGAGGATAACAAGATGGGGTTTTATCATATTGCATGAATTTATCCCTCTACATCATGTCATCTTGCTTAAGGCGTTACTCTGTTTTCATGAACTTAATACTCTAGATGCATGCTGGATAGCGGTCGATGAGTGGAGTAATAGTAGTAGATGCAGGCAGGAGTCGGTCTACTTGTCTCGGACGTGATGCCTATATACATGATCATACCTAGATATTCTCATAACTATGCTCAATTCTGTCAATTGCTCAACAGTAATTCGTTCACCCACCATAAAATACTTATGCTCTTGAGAGAAGCCAGTAGTGAAACCTATGGCCCCCGGGTCTATCTTCAACATATTAATCTTCCAATACTTAGTTATTTCTTTGCTTTTTTACTTTGCTTTTATTTTACTTTGCATCTTTTTCACAAAAATACCAAAAATATTATCTTATCATATCTATCAGATCTCACTCTCGTAAGTGACTGTGAAGGGATTAACAATCCCTTGTCGCGTTGGTTGCGAGGACTTATTTGTTTTGTGTAGGTACTAGGGACGCGCACGCAACCTCCTACCGGATTGATACTCCGGTTCTCAAAAACTGAGGGAAATACTTACGCTACTCTGCTACATCATCCTTTCCTCTTTGGGGAAATCCAACGCAGTGCTCAAGAGGTAGCAAGAAGAATTTCTGGTGTCGTTGCCGGGGAAGGTTCACGCAAGTCAAGATTTGACTCCCGACAACAAGCAATTTCTGGCGCCGTTGAGTCAACATACCTAGTACCCATCACATACCCTTATCTCCCGCATTTCATTATTTGCCATTTGCCTCTCGTTTTCCTCTCCCCCACTTCGCCCTTGTCATTTTATTCGCCCTCTCTCTCCATCGTCCCTCTCTTTCTCTTTTTGCCTCTTTTTGCCTGCTTGCTTTTTGTTTGCTTGTGTGTTGGATTGCTTGCTTGTCACGATGGCTCAAGATAACACTAAATTGTGTGCATTTACCAATACCAACAACAATGATTTTATTAGCACTCCAATTGCTCCTCTTACAGATGCGGAATCTTGTGAAATTAATGCTGGCTTGCTGAATCTTGTCATGAAAGATTCGTTCTCCGGCCTTCCTAGTGAAGATGCCACTACCCATCTAAATAGCTTCGTTGATTTGTGTGATATGCAAAAGAAGAAAAATGTGGATAATGATATTGTTAAATTGAAGCTATTTCCTTTTTCGCTTAGAGATCGTGCTAAAGCTTGGTTTTCGTCTTTGCCTAAAAATAGTATTGATTCTTGGAACAAGTGCAAAGATGCTTTTATGTCTAAGTATTTTCCTCCCGCTAAGATCATCTCCCTTAGAAACGATATTATGAATTTTAAGCAACTTGATCATGAACATGTTGCACAAGCTTGGGAGAGGATGAAATTAATGATACTTAATTGCCGTACTCATGGTTTGAATTTGTGGATGATTATACAAAAAAATTATGTCGGATTGAATTTTGCTTCTAGAAATCTTTTAGATTCGGCCGCGGGAGGCACTTTTATGGCACTTTAGGAGAAGCTACTAAACTCCTAGATAATATTATGGTTAATTATTCTCAATGGCATACTGAAAGATCTTCTAATAGAAAGGTGCATGCGATAGAAGAAATTAATGTTTTGAGTGGAAAGATGGATGAACTTATGAAATTATTTGCTAGTAAGAGTGTTCTTCTGATCCTAATGATATGCCCTTGTCTACTTTGATTGATAACAATCATGAATCTATGGATGTGAATTTTGTTGGTAGGAATAATTTTGGTAACAATGCGTATAGAGGAAATTTTAATCCTAGGCCTTATCCTAGTAATCCCTCTAATAATTATGGTAATTCCTACAACAATTATTATGGAAATTATAATAAGATGCCCTCTGATTTTGAATCTAATATTAAAGAATTTATTACTTCGCAAAAGAATTTCAATGCTTTGATTGAAGAAAAATTGCTTAAGATTGATGATTTGGCTAGGAACGTTGATAGAATTTCTCTTGATGTTGATTCTTTGAAACTTAGATCTATTCCTCCTAAGCATGATATCAATGAGTCTCTCAAAGCCATGAGAATTTCCATTGATGAATGCAAAGAAAGAACCGCTAGGATGCGTGCTAAAAAGATGCCTTTATAAGAGCATGTTCTTCTAGTTCCTATGAAAATAAAGATGAAGATCTAAAAGTTATTGATGTGTCCCCTATTAAATCTTTGTTTTGCAATATGAATCTTAACAATGATGGGACTGAATATGATCCACCTTTACCTAGAAGACGTTCCAAAAATTCGGAGTCTTTAGATCTTGATGCTCAATTTGATGAAACTGGGATTGAAGAAATTAAAACCCTAGATGTTGCTAAACCCACTATTTTGGATTTCAAGGAATTTAATTATGAAAATTGCTCTTTGATTGATTGTATTTCCTTGTTGAAATCCGTGCTAAAATCTCCGCATGCTTATAGTCAAAATAAAGCGTTTACTAAACATATCGTTGATGCCTTGATGCAATCTTATGAAGAAAAACTTGAATTAGAAGTTTCTATCCTTAGAAAGCTTTATGATGAGTGGGAACCAACTATTAAAATTAAGATTAAAGATCATGAGTTCTATGCTTTATGTGATTTGGGTGCTAGTGTTTCCACGATTCCAAGGACTTTGTGTGATTTGTTAGGTTTCCGTGATTTTGATGATTGCTCTCTAAACTTGCACCTTGCGGATTCCACTACTAAGAAACCTATGGGAAGAATTAATAATGTTCTTATTGTTGCAAATAGGAATTATGTGCCCATAGATTCTATCGTTCCTGACATAGATTGCAATCCTTCATGTCCTATTATGCTTGGTAGACCTTTCCTTAGAATGATTGGTGCAATTATTGATATGAAGGAAGGAAATATTAGATTCCAATTTCCGTGAAGGAAAGGCATGGAACACTTTCCTAGAAACAAAATTAAATTACCTTATGAATCTATTATGAGAGCCACTTATGGATTGCCTACCAAAGATGGCAATACCTAGATCTATCCTTGCTTTTTATGCCTAGCTAGGGGCGTTAAACGATAGCGCTTGTTGCGAGGCAACCCAATTTTATTTTTATTACTTGCTTTTTGCTCCTGTTTAGTAATAAATAATTTACCTAGACTCTGTTTTGGTTGTGTTTTTTGTGTTTAATTTGTGTTTGTGCCAAATAGAACCGTTGGGAAGACTTGGGGAAAGTCTTGATATCTTACTGTAAAAAATAGAAACTTTAGCGCTCACGAGAACTACTGCCATTTTTATTTGGAAAGTGCTATTTAGTTAATTTATTTTTGCAGATGATTAATAAATAAATTCCTCACGTCCAGAAATTTATTTTAGAATTTTTGGGGTTCCAGATATTACGCTAGCTACAGATTACTACAGACTGTTCTGTTTTTGACATATTCTGTTTTTCGTGTATTGTTTGCTTATTTTGATGAATCTATGGCGAGTAAAATAGTTTATAAACCATAGAGAAGTTGTAATACAGTAGGTTTAACACAATTATAAATAAAGAATGAGTTCATTACAGTACCTTGAAGTGGTCTTTTGTTTTCTTTCGCTAACGGAGCTCACGAGATTTTCTACTTTAAGTTTTGTGTTGTGAAGTTTTCAAGTTTTGGGTAAAGATTTGATGGATTATGGAACAAGGAGTTGCAAGAGCCTAAGCTTGGGGATTCCCATGGCACCCCCAAGATAATCTAAGGACACCTAAAAGCCAAAGCTTGGGGATGCCCCGGAAGGCATCCCCTCTTTCGTCTACTTCTATCGGTAACTTTACTTGGAGCTATATTTTTATTCACCACATGATATGTGTTTTGCTTGGAACGTCTTGTATGATTTGAGTATTTATTTGTTAGTTTACCACAATCATCCTTCCTGTACACACCTTTTGAGAGAGCCATACATGATTTAGAATTTGTTAGAATACTCTATGTGCTTCGCTTATATCTTTTGAGTTATATAGTTTTTCTCTAGTACTTCACTTATATCTTTTAGAGCATGGTGGTGGATTTGTTTTATAGAAACTATTGATCTCTCATGCTTCACTTAGATTATTTTGATAGACTTAAATAGCATGGTAATTTGCTTAAATAATCCTAATATGCTTGGTATTCAAGAATAGTAAAAACTTTCTTATGAGTGTGTTGAATGCTATGAGAAGTTTGATGCTTGATAATTGTTTTGAGATATGAAGATGGTGATATTAAAGTTGTGCTAGTTGAGTAGTTGTGAATTTGAGAAATACTTGTGTTAAAGTTTGTGATGCCCGTAGCATGCACGTATGGTGAACCGTTATGTGATGATGTCGGAGCATGATTTATTTATTGATTGTCTTCCTTATGAGTGGCGGTCGGGGACGAGCGATGGTCTTTTCCTACCAATCTATCCCCCTAGGAGCATGCGCGTAATACTTTGCTTTGACAACTTGTAGATTTTTGCAATAAGTATATGAGTTCTTTATGACTAATGTTGAGTCCATGGATTATACGTACTTTTCTCACCCTTCCAGCATTGCGAGCCTCTCTTATACCGCGCACCTTTCGCCAGTATCATACACCCACCATATACCTTCCTCAAAACAGCCACCATACCTACCTATTATGGCATTTCCATAGCCATTCCGAGATATATTGCCATGCAACTTTCCATTGTTCTGTTTATTATGACACACTCCATCATTGTCATATTGCCTTGCATGATCATGTAGTTGACATTGTATTTGTGGCAAAGCCACCATTCATAATTCTTTCATACATGTCACTCATGAGTCATTGCATATCCCGGTACACCGCCGGAGGCATTCATATAGAGTCATATTTTGTTATAAGTATCGAGTTGTAATTGTTGAGTTGTAAGAAAATAAAAGTGTGATGATCATCATTATTAGAGCATTGTCCCAGTGAGGAAAGGATGATGCAGATTATGATTCCCCCACAAGTCGGGATGAGACTCCGGACAAAAAAAATTAAAAAAGGGGAAGAAAAGAGGCCAAAAAAAGAGAAAAGGCCCAAAAAATAAGAGAAAAAGAGAGAAGGGGCAATGCTACTATCCTTTTACCACACTTGTGCTTCAAAGTAGCACCATGATATTCATGATAGAGAGTCCCTCATTTCGTCACTTTCATATACTAGTGGGAATTTTTCATTATAGAACTTGGCTTTTATATTCCAATGATGGGCTTCCTCATAATGCCCTAGGTCTTCATGAGCAAGCAAGTTGGATGCACACCCACTTAGTTTCTTTTGCTGAGCTTTCATATACTTATAGCTCTAGTGCATCTGTTGCATGGCAATCCCTACTCACTCACATTGATATCTATTGATGGGCATCTCCATAGCCCGTTGATACGCCTAGTTATGTGAGACTATCTTCTCCCTTTTTGTCTTCCCCACAACCACCATTCTATTCCACCTATAGTGCTATATCCATGGCTCACGCTCGTGTATTGCGTGAAGATTGAAAAAGTTTTGAGAATGTCAAAAGTATGAAACAATTGCTTGTCTTGTCATCGGGGTTGTGCATGATTTAAATACTTTGTGTGGTGAAGATAGAGCATAGCCAGACTATATGATTTTGTAGGGATAACTTTCTTTGGCCATGTTATTTTGAGAAGACATGATTGCTTTGTTAGTATGCTTGAAGTATTATTATTTTTATGTCAATATTAACCTTTTATACTGAATCTTTTGGATCTGAATATTCATACCACAATTAAGAAGAATTACATTAAAATTATGCCAAGTAGCACTTCACATCAAAAATTAACTTTTTTATCATTTACCTACTCGAGGACGAGCAGGAATTAAGCTTGGGGATGCTTGATACGTCTCCAACATATCTATAATTTTTGATTGCTCCATGCTATATTATCTACTGTTTTGGACATTATTGGGCTTTATTATCCACTTGTATATTATTTTTGGGACTAACCTATTAACTGGAGGCCCAGCCTAGAATTGTTTTTTTTGCCTATTTTAGGGTTTCGAAGAAAAGAAATATCAAACGGAGTCCAAACGGAATGAAACCTTCGGGAACGTGATTTTCGGAACAAACAAGATCCAGGAGACTTGGACCCTACGTCAACAAACAAAGGAGGAAGCCACGAGGTAGGGGGCGCGCCTACCCCCCAGGCGCGCCCTCCACCCGCGTGGGCCCCCTGTTGCTCCACCGACGTACTCCTTCCTCCTATATATACCTACATACCCCCAAACGATTAGATACGGAGCCAAAAACCTAATTCCACTGCCGCAACCTTCTGTATCCACGAGATCCCATCTTGGGGCCTGTTCCGGAGCTCCACCGGAGGGGGCATCCATCACAGAGGGCTTCTACATCAACACCATAGCCTCTCCGATGAAGTGTGAGTAGTTTACCTCAGACCTTCAGGTCCATAGTTATTAGCTAGATGGCTTCTTCTCTCTTTTTGGATCTCAATACAATGTTCTCCCCCTCTCTTGTGGAGATCTATTCGATGTAATCTTCTTTTTGCGATGTGTTTGTTGAGACCGGTGAATTGTGGGTTTATGATCAAGATTATCTATGAACAATATTTGAATCTTCTCTGAATTCTTTTATGTATGATTGGTTATCTTTACAAGTCTCTTCGAATTATCAGTTTGGTTTGTCCTACTGGATTGATCTTTCTTGCAATGGAAGAAGTGTTTAGCTTTGGGTTCAATCTTGCGGTGTCCTTTCCCAGTGACAGTAGGGCCAGCAAGGCACGTATTGTATTGTTGCCACCGAGGATAACAAGATGGTTTTTTATCATATTACATGAATTTAACCCTCTACATCACGTCATCTTGCTTAAGGTCGTTACTCTGTTTTCGTGAACTTAATACTCTAGATGCATGCTGGATAGCGGTCGATGAGTGGAGTAATAGTAGTAGATGCAGGCGGGAGTCGGTCTACTTGTCTCGTACGTGATGCCTATATACATGATCATACCTAGATATTCTCATAACTATGCTCAATTCTGTCAATTACTCAACAGTAATTCATTCACCCACCGTGAAATACTTATGCTCTTGAGAGAAGCCACGAGTGAAACCTATGGCCCCCGGGTCTATCTTCATCATATTAATCTTCCAATACTTAGTTATTTCCTTTGCTTTTTATTTGCATCTGTATCACAAAAATACCAAAAATATTATCTTATCATATCTATCAGATCTCACTCTCGTAAGTGACTGTGAAGGGATTAACAACCTGTCGGGGGTTGGGTGCGACATATGCCAATGGATGGCTTATCATGGTGGGGGCGAGTAGAACGTCGTCGGTGCCTGGAAACGGGATGAGGCGTGGACACGAACGCTGGCGGACTTTACCCAGGTTCGGGGCTCTCCTAGGAGATAACACCCCTAGTCCTGCTCTGCGGGGTCTCCGCATGATCACTAAGGCAAAAGTGAGTACAATGGTGCTCCTCGAGCTGTATCTGTGGGCAGGAGGAGACTAGGCCAGCTCTCCCCCTTCTCTAAGGTCTGGTCTAGTTCTAATGGATCGGAACCCTTTGCATGGGTGCCCTGGGGGGTTTATATAGGCCTACCCCCCAGGGGTACAATGGTAAACCGACTGGGCGTAGGGCCCAGCCGTCAGTCTCTTCGCCTGCCGGCCTCCATGCCGACTGTTGGGGCCCACAGGCTGGTGGGCCCCGCCGACTGGTCTGGTATGGAGGCGACGGGCCGTACCCGCCGCTTGCGGGTCTTGCCAGCTGCCGATTACTGTAGTTGTGCCTCTAATGACGCAGGCTTGGTCATGGGGTCGTGGCTACAACCCTGCTACCTGGCGGGCGATTACTGTAGCCACTCCCCGTCTCGTCTAGTTAATGGCGCATGGGACCCGTGGGAGGGGCAGGCTGACTTCCGGGGGCCGGCTCCCTTCGGGTCCGACTGGTGGCGCTCTGCCGTCTTCTGGACTCTCGCTGACCGGTAGGGCCCATCATCCATGGTCCATACCGACATGCCGACGTGGGTGCAGGACTCTGCCCACTGTTGCTGATGTCAGGGATGGCACGACAACAATGCCTCGCCGAACGGAGATCTCCGCTGGTATGGCGCACTATGGCCTAGCCATCCCATGAAAAGGGGAGGGAGTGGGCTTCAGTGTTGTCACTCCCGTCCCATCCCCCCTTATGAGGGCATGGGCTTTGTTGGTGTCGTGGGCCGACTCCCTATGGCCGGCTTCTCAGGGAGCCGCCAGGCGGGAGTCGGCCCGTCTTGACCTCGCCTCCAGGTCTCGGCCGCATGCGGGCAGTCGACCGCTCCTCTAGCCGGCCTTTGGAAGGCGACTCTCCATCCTGGTGTCTTGAGGGGCGCAGTCATCCCTGATGTCTTGAAAGGTTCTGGGCCTCGGGTTAGCCTACCCGTGCCCCATTACTCTGACAGTAGTTCCCGAAGCTGGTGAGGCACCGTGGACGATCAGCCGAGGAGCCTCAGCTGTTTCTTTCTCCGAGTGCTTGAGGTGAGACCTCGTTTGACTTCTGCCGGGCCGACTGGTAGGAGTCAGAGTCGCCTGGCTTTGACTTGTCCAAAAATGCTTTCGAATCCCCGGCGGGAACTCAGTAGCGTGTGAGCTAAGCTTCCTGACCGCCACCCACTCCGTGCCCGCCATGTGGCAACCAGTGGCCGGGCCAGCCTGCCTACCCATCCGCGAGATGGGACATGCCTGCAGGCGGGGCCTGCCACTACCACGCCTCGGCACGCGAGTGGATCTGCTGCGGCCGTGGGGGGCGGTTGAGGTTCCCATGGAATTACCGCGCGCAGTAACTTTGCACGATAAACGTGGGGGGCGTGGACTAGTGGGCGCAGTAAATCCCACAACTGCCCCCTCGGCTTCGTAGCCCACTGGGCTATAAGTAGGGGAGGAGGGGAGATAGTGGAGCACACGCGTCCCACCTCCCCACTGCTTCTTCTTCTTCCTCTCTATCTCCCCGCTGCACCTCAAGCTACGTCGAGCGCTGCGGCAGTCTGCTCACGATGAGCTCTACCTCCGCCGTCACGCCCCCTATGGCGCATTCCGGCACCTGGGATGCTTTGGAGGTCCACGACGACGACGTTGATTTCCTCCGCAAGACGTGTCAGTTGCCCGGCGAGGACCTCGTTCGGGTTCGTCTCGCGCCGCGGGAGGAAATCTCACCGGCGCCGCAGGAGGACGAGCGGGTCGTCTTCTGCTCGCACTGCCTGCGCGACCTGGGCCTACCGGCGAGCAACTTCTTCCGCTCCTTCCTTGAGTTCTACGGACTCCAGCCGCACCACCTCACCCCCAACATGGTGGTGATGCTGTCCGCCTTCGTCACCCAGTGTGAGGGCTTCATTGGCGTTCTCCCCACCCTGGAGCTTTGGGGGAGTTCTTCTACTCCAAGCTCGGCACCTAAGCCGCGGGCGTGTCGGCTCAGTGTGGCGCGTTCATCGACGTTCGGAGGTCGGGGGCCGACAACCCATTTCCCTCCATCAAGCTGATCAAATCGGTGAAGATGTGGCAGCGGTCGTACTTCTACATGAAGGACGTCTTTGTGGAGGGCGACTGGATCAACCTGCCGGCCTACGCAGCCAGCCCACCGGCTGGGAGGCAGCCCAACTGGTCGCACCGGGTCCGGACATTGACGCCTGCCGGAGCCGGCGCCGTTGCGCGGCTTCGAGTACTGGCGGAGGGCCTGACTGGGCCGGACTTGCTGGCCGCCTTCGTGGCGCGCCGAGTGCTGCCCCTCTAGAGTCGCCCCCATATGATGTGTCAGATGAGTGGGCACCGAGACCCGAGCCGAATGTGCACCAAAGAGATGCCTCACGAGGAGGTAGCCTACATGGTGAACTACCTTGCGAGCTGCGACCTCAACGAAGAGTGGCAGTTCGGCAAGGAGCCATATTCACATGCCGCCCCTCCGCCTCTGGTGAGTCGTTTTCTTTTTCTCTTTCTCTCTGACTTCTTCGTTGCCGAGTCCATTTTGTCCGATCTGACCAGCCGGCTTTGGTCAGAACCCCCTCCTCCAGCCAGCAGCCGACACCGCGGGGCCAGACCGTGAATTCCTCCCTGACCGGGCGCAGAGCGATGTTGACAACCCCGACCTAGGGGCGGCGACCCTGGAGGACGACACCGAGGGAGGAGGCTGCGCGGCGTGCGGCCCGAGACTTGGGGCCAGTCTCGAGGACTGGCCCGATGATGACGAGGAGGTCATCCCACGCCACCAGCCAGGAGTCGGCCAGTCGGGCGCGGGCTCGTCAGCTCTGCCGGACGCACAAGGCGGCGGCAAGAAGCGCAGGGCTGGGGCGAGCCTGTTTGGCAGCCGGCCGAAGAAGCCCAAGGGCTCAGCCGCGACGACCAAGCGGGACGAGGCAGCCGCAAAGGCCAACCGCTTCCGCAAGGTGGTGAAGACGCCGCAGCTTATTTCAGCGTAAGCACCACCTCCCTTCGTACCTTCGTATTTCGTTATTGAGTCTGTCTGAAATTTCTTTACTTTGTTTTCTGGCTTTTAGGGCCCCTCTCTCTCTTCAGAAGTCGGCCACCGGCTCCGTCGTGAAGTCGGCGGAGACCTCCTCCACCACCCGGCGGGTTGACCCCGCCGCTGACCTTCGGGAGGCGACAGAGCTGAACGTGCGGGATGTGCGTGAGGAGAGGGAAGCCGCCCGTCTGAAGAAAGTGGAAGCCGACAAGGCGGAGGCCGCCGCCCTGAAAAAGCTGGCAGAGGCCGAGGCCGCCGATGCGGAGAAGAAGCATGCAGAGGAAGCCGCACGCCGCCAGTCAACGGTGTTTGTCGTCACCTTAAACTCCGCACCGCCTCCACCGAAGTTCTCGACGCAGACTGGAGAAGCCGGCGATGAGAAACCGGACATGCAGAGGGACACCGATGTCACCGCTAAGCCGGAGGTCATTGTGCCGCCACCGCCACCCTCTGAAGGCGCGCCAGGCGGACAAAAGGCGGATCCGCCAGTGCCGCCAACCGGAGGCGCGGCGGTGACGGGCCTGGCCCTCGAGGTCAGTATGCAGACGCGCCGCCGTCTCGCGAAGGCGGCCTCAGCGCCGCGTCCTCTAGAGACCGGCGCTGCGAGCTCCTCGATCCCGGACACCGAGGTGTCGAGCGCCGTGCCCACCGGGTGGGTGCGGGGAGGCGGGGCGGGCCCGTTGAACTGGGCGCTCTTGGACGTCCATGCTAAGCTCCGGGCCGAGGGCGACGCCATCAAGGAGTGCACTAAGGCCTACCTGGCGTCACGAACGGCCATCCAGGTACGCATCCTTTCTTTGCTTTGCTTCCTTATTTTTTCTTTGTGGGGGCGCGCCAGCGCACCCACTGGGTGTAGTCCCCGAGTTTCGGGCCGGCTGCTGAGCAGGCGGCTCGGAACTCTAATCGGCGAGTTCCAAGTACCAACGCTTTTTCTGAAATTTTGATGCAGGATTACCACAATCTTCGCGTGACCTCCTTCAACGCCAATGTTGAGGAGCTGGCCAAGTGGACCGCCGACTTGTCGGACAGCCGGGGTGAGTTTTCTTCTTTCTCTGCGGGGGCGCGCTGGTGCACCCGCGGGTTGTAGTCCCCGAGATTCGGGCCGACTGCTGAGCAGTCGGGCCGGATCTCCCCGGCGACCTTTCTTCTTTGCTGACGACTGAAATCCCTCCCCCTCCTTTTCAGAGGCCAACGCCGCCCTTCAGCAGCAGCTGGGCGAAGTCAAAACCGCGCTGCGCGTCAGGGAGGAGGAGTGCGGTCAGCTGATGGAGGAGCGCGACCGGCTGGCTACGCAGCTGGTGGAGCAGAAGAAGCTGCTCCAGAGGGCCCAGAAGGAAGCGGAGGACAAGGAGACCGCCCTTCTCGCTGAATTAGCGTCCGAGCGCTCCTCCTGGACCGACAAGGAGGCGACGCTGGTCTCCGGCTTCCAAGCAATCGAAGATCTTGTCGATGGTGAGCTTCCACTTGTTTCCTTTTCCGGGCTGCCGACTGCTAGTTGAGTCGGCCTTAAATTTTTATCTTTGTTTCTTTGCTCTTCTTCCTTAGCAGACTTCTTCCCCGGCCATTCTAATGCCTCCAATCAAGCCATCGAGGCTGACCGTGAAGCACGGAGGGCGGACGGCGCACACGTCGCCGCCGACGCCCCCCGAACTCTCAGCTAGCAGATTCTAAGCATCGAGGCCTGTCTTCGGCCAGCCCACCGGATGCTGCGCCGGCTTCAACATGTCGGCGCCCAGGTGATTGCCGCCCTGTGGTCGGACATGCAGGCGCCACGCACCCCCAGTCAGACTGCCGACTGGTTGGAGGTGGCAGCCGGCCGTCTAGAGGCCTGGAAGGGTTCTGCAGCCCGGGCTGGAGCCCGCCGAGACTTGAAATTCACCAAGGCGTGGTATCCTGGGCTGAGTTTAGCCCAGTTAGCCACGTTCCGGCTGGATGCTCAAGCAGAGCTGGCAACGGTGGAGGACGATCTCGTCAGGCGTGCCGCATTGATTGCTGAGTACACCGACACCAGTGTCTTCGTCCCAGAGCAGGCTGAGAATGGCGAGGAGGCGCCGCCGGAGTGGTTCGGGCTGAACCCGGATGACGGCGAGGACTCGGCGGAGGTGATCGACTCCAGTGGCGAAGAGGAAGGCGAGGAGGAGGAAGGAGACGAGGAGGAGGCACCAGAGGTCGAGGCAGACGGCCAGCCCCAGCCCGACCGCGCCTCTAGCAACGAGCCGCGCTCAACTGAGCCAGCTGTCGCCAGGGGTGATCAGGCGGAGACCAACCAGCCAGCTGCCCTGCCAACTGGCACCGCCGACCCCTCTGGTCCTCCGAGTCCGTCCGCGGCTTCCTAGGCTGCCACTTTATCTTTGTTTTACCTGCTTAGTAGTCTCAATGAACTTGTTATTTTGCACAATTCCACCCACTGGTTGTGGGTGTATCCTGAACTCCTATTTGATGATTCGGCCAAGGGCATTTCTATGTAAATATTTATCTGCGTTCTATCTCTTCTTGCTTATTGCTCTTTGGCTTTTTCCTTTGCTGCCTTCCCTTGGTTGCCGTTTGGCTAGTCGGTCAGCCGCTCTGCGGACTGCCGCTAGATCAAATACTTGGCTTCTTTGGGAGGCAAGTACTTAGCCATTTAGAGTTTTTAGCAAGTTAATTTAGAAAACGACGAGCCGGCTGCTCAAGAGTTGGTTGCAAAAGGCTGGAAACTGGCTTGAGCTATGTGCATGCTTTGAGTCCTTAGCCATTTTTCATATGGACACCCATTCTACCTTACTCCTGCTTGCCAGTCAGTCGCTCTACGATCTGCGGCTTCTAACAGGAGACGGCTTGAGTGCCACACACTACTTGTTCGGCTGCAGGAAGTCATTTCATAGCTCGAGACGGCAAGTCCTCGGGCCGACTAGTCGAACCCGGTGCCAAGTGGTAAAGAATAACATATTCATAGGCATAACTCTTTATCATATAGATAAAAGAAGGTAGTCCCCGAGATCTTCTTGAGGGGCCCGAAGTCTTCGTACTTTAATACAAAAGGTAGCGTGATACATACTTCATTAACTGTAAAATCTTCGGAGGAGATTTGCATTCCATGGCCGCTCCGTCTCTTTGCCGGAGTCATCCCTTTTGCGCGCTCGGGGCTTCTGAGCGTCGATCAGGTAGTAGGAGTCATTGCCCAACACCTTGCTGATGATGAAGGGGCCTTCCCAAGGTGCTGAGAGCTTGTGCTGGCCAGCTGTTCGCTGAATCAGCCGAAGCACAAGGTCTCCTTATTGGAAAGACCGCGGCTTGACCTTCCGATTGTAGTATCCGCGTAGGCTCTGCTGGTAGATGCTGGACCGGCTGAGTGCCAACAGCCGGCCCTCTTCCAGCAGATCAATGCCGTCTTGACGTGCTTCCTCTACTTCCTCCTTGGTGTACATGGTGACTCGAGGGGAGTCGAACTCTATGTCCGTTGGGATGACGGCTTCGGCACCGTAGACGAGGAAGAAGGGCGTGAAGCCGGTTGACTTGTTTGGAGTCGTGCGCAGGCTCCAGAGGATGGCTGGCAACTCATCAAGCTAGCAGCCTGCCGAGTGCTCCAGAGGCTCAACCAGCCGGGGCTTGATGCCGGACAGGATTAGGCCATTTGCTCGCTCTACTTGGCCATTGGACTGCGGACGGGAAATGGATGCTAAGTCCAGTCGGATGCCCTGTGTCGCGCAGAAACGGGCCAAGGCACCCTTGGCAAAGTTTGTGTCGTTGTCGGTGATGATGCTATGCGGTATGCCGTACCGAATTGTGATGTTGGAGATGAAGGTCACAGCAGTCGGACCATTCAAACTCTTGATTGGCTTTGCTTCTATCCACTTGGTGAACTTGTCCACTGCAACAAGTAAATGAGTCAAACCATCTCGCGCCGTCTTGAATGGTCCGACCATGTCCAGGCCCCAAACAGCAAAGTGCCAGGCAATAGGAATAGTTTTGCGTGCCGAAGCCGGCTGATGAGGCTTAGAGCGGAACTTCTGGCACCCCTCGCATTTTTGGACTAGAGATTTGGCGTGTTCAAGAGCAGTCGGCCAGAAGAAACCATGGCGGGAAGCTTTGGCGACGAGTGCTCTTGAAGCCGTGTGATGGCCACATTCACCTTGATGGATGTCTTTGAGGATTGCCTGGCCTTGCTCTGGCTCCACACATCGCTGGTGAATACCAGTGACGCTGCGCCTTACGAGCTCTCTATTGATGATGGCGTACGCTGCCGCCCGACGTTGTACTTGCCGAGCCGAGATCTCATCGGCTGGCAGCTCTTTGTTCACCATGATTTCTAGGATGGGCTGGGCCCATGAAGGTGCTGCAATTTCTGCAACTGCCAAGACTGTGACTTGGACGAGGGCGGCTGGGCCGGGAGGTGGCGGGTTGGAGTCGGCAGCCGCTTGCTGCGTCGATGAAGCCCCTGGGCAGAATGGCGCAGTCCCTGGGCCGGGCTCGAAAGTCTCCGGGCCGGGCTCCGCAGTCCCCGGGCCGAGTGCGACTGCCACGATCCCCGCGCCACCTGCCGGAAGCCGTCTGCGGGGGCTCTTGATTCGGATCCGACTACTTCAGGAGGAGCCCGCACGAAGATGGAGTCTGACTCCGGTGATGGTTTGACTGACGGCTTGAGGATGCGCTCGAGGGCGACGCCAGACGGTATCGCCTGACGGGTGGAGCCGATTCGCGCCAGGGTGTCTGCTTGGTCGTTGTCGTTTCTTGGTACATGGAGAAACTCGCATCCCTCTAAATACCCACTGAGTTGCTGTATGAGGAAGCGGTAGCTTGCCATGTTTGCGTCCTTGGCGTCCCAATCGCCTGACGACTGCTGGACCACCAAGTCGGAGTCACCATAACACAGGATCCGGTGAATGCCGAGCTCTTTGGATAGCCGGAGCCCGTGAATGAGTGCCTCGTACTCGGCCACGTTGTTGGAGGCGGCAAAATGGATTTGCAACACATACTTGAGCTTGTCGCCCTTGGGAGAGGTGAGGACGATGCCGGCTCCCAAGCCAGTGCGCATCTTGGAGCCGTCGAAGTGCATTCGCCAATGGGTGGAGTCGGGCGATGGTGGTAGATACTGGGTTTTGGCCCAGTCGACGAGGAAGTCGGCTAACTCTTGTGACTTGATGGCAGTGCAAGGTTGGTAGTAGATGGTGTAGGGGGCCAAATCTATGGCCCACTTGTCCACTCGTCCCGAAGCGTCTCGGCTGTCGATGATCTCGGCTAGAGGAGCCGTGCAGACCACAGTGATTGGATGCTCTTGGAAGTAAGGCTTCAATTTCTTGGCGGCAAAATGCACACCATAGCACATCTTCTGGTAGTGGGGGTAGTTTTTCTTGGAGGTCGACAATACTTCACTCAAATAATATACCAGTCTCTGAACTAGTAGTGCTTCGCCTTCCTCCTTGCGTTCTACTACAATGATCGTGCTGACCACTCGGCTGGTGGCGGCGATGTAGAGGAGCATGGGCTCCTTAGGAGTCGGAGCAGCCAGAACAGGTGGAGTCGCCACCATCTTTTTTAGTTGGACAAATGCTTCATCCGCCTTGTGGTTTCACTCAAAAAAAGTGGTCTTCTTCATGAGCTGGTACAGGGGGAGGGCCTTCTCGCCCAGCCGACTGATGAATCGGCTGATGGACGCCAAACAGCCGGTGAATTTTTGTATGTCCAGTAGTCGGCTGAGTACCTCCATCCTTTCAATTGCCTTGATCTTCACAGGGTTGCATTCTATGTCGCGTTCGGAGACCAGGAAACCAAGGAGCTGGCCGGCTGGTACTCCGAAGACGCATTTCTCCGAGTTGAGCTTGATCTGAAATCGGTGCAAGTTGTCCAAGGTCTCCTTGAGGTCTTCTAGCAGTGTTCCACGCTTCTCCGTCTTTACCACCACATCATCCACGTAGACGTGAGCATTTCTGCCAAGCTGCTTGAGGAGACACTTTGCATGCATCGTTGGAAGGTGGCACCGACGTTCCTCAAGCCGAACGTCATGGTTAGGTAGAAGAAAGCTCCAAACGGCGTGATGAAGGCAGTCTTCAGTCTGTCGGCTGGGTTTAACTTGATCTGGTGATACCCTGAATATGCATCCAAGAAACTCAACAGCTCGCATCCGGCTGTGGAGTCTATCACTTGGTCGATCCTTGGCAAGGCGAACGGGTCCTTGGGGCATGCTTTGTTGAGGCTTGTGTAGTCAATACACATTCGCCATTGCTTGTTCTTCTTTAGTACCAAAACCGGGTTGGCCAGCCATTCTGGGAAGAATACTTCCATGATGAAGCCGGCTGCGAGCAGCCGGGCAATCTCTTCTCCAACAACTCCCCTCTTCTCTTCTGACAAACGGCGTAAAGGCTGCTTGGGCGGAGGGGAGGCGGCTGCCCAGCAGGTGGGGGAGGCAAAAGGTCGTCTCCCTTTGCGATCTTGGTGAGCCAATGGCATTTCCGAGTTGTGTGGTTGGACAGCTTCGCGCCACTGTGGAACATGCAGGGTCCATCCAGAGTCTGCTCATATAAGAAAGCCGGCTGCCAGTTGGACTTGCCGCCCTTCTGTCGTCTGAGCGGAGGCTGCCCTTCTGACTGTTGGTCTTCAACTGTTGCCACCTGCCGACTAGTGGAAGTCGGCGGGGGGGCTTTACGCTTGTGGTCGTTCTACTGTTGACACCGGTTGGTGTCCCCAGCTGGGGTTCGGGGAGCCTGAGGAGCCACTTTGCCAGTTGCGCTGACTTGAATCTCTATCTTCATGGAGGAATCGGCCGTGGCGTATTTGTCTGCTATGATCAGCAGCTCGTCGAGGGTTTTCGGCTCATCGCAGAGAAGCATGTGCTTGAGGAGGGTGCCCTCTCGGCATCCTGCGGTGAAGTACTCAATAGCCTGCTCCTCGTGCACGCCCTCACAAGAGTTGCGGAGCTCGGCCCAGCGCGTGAGGCAGTCACGAGTTGACTCGCTGGGGCCTTGCACGCACAAGGAGAGCTGGTGGGGTTTGGGAGGTCGCTTGTACGTGCTGGTGAAGTTGCGGATGAAGGCGTCGGTGAAGTCGACCCAACTGTTGATGCTGCGGGGCCTTAAGCTGTTCAGCCACGTCCGGGCCATGCCCTGGAGCATGAGTGGAACGTACTTCACAGCAACACGCTTGTTGCTGTTTGCTATGCTGACGGTCGTGGAGTAGTTGACCAGCCAGTCCTCCGGCTTCATGGAGCCGGTGTACTTGGCTATGTCTCTAGGGAGCGTGAACTCTTTGGAGAAGGGCTCATCTCGGATGCAGGGGCCAAAACACGGCGGACCCAACTCATCTTCTTCCTCAAGCGCCAGGGATTGGTGGAGACGGTCAATCCGATGGCGGGCGTCGTTCTCACCGACTCCCTCTCGGCGGCCAAGGCGGTCGCCGAGCGTCGGGTGATCAACAGGCGGTGGGGAGACTCACCTTTCCCTCCGAGGGGGAGGAGGCGGACAGTCGTCCCGTTGTTCCACTGTTCTTGGGCGGCCGTCTCGGTCGCGCCCTATGGTGATGTGAGTCCGACTGTGGCTGGTAGCCGGCTCCTTGTCTTTTCTTCCGCGAACGCCGCCAGTCGGCGTCCGAGACTCCGTGCCTTGGTACCGGCGCAGAAGCAGGTTGTCGTTCCGTCGGCGCGGCACATCAGTGTGGCAGCCGGCCTCGTTCTGCTCAGCAGCCGCGTCCAGGAGTCGCTGGACGCGCTCCGTCATCAAACGACGCTCTTCGCCCTCGAACTTGTCCAGCTCGTCTGCCGCTGCCTAGGCGGCTCGAATATTCTCCGCAGGTGTGGCGTAGACGGGGCGATTCGCCCCGAACAGATCGGCGATAGCCGCACCGCGCTGCTGGACCGTGCCAAGGCGGCTAGGCCCAGCTGGAGCCGGCGTGCCGCCCACCGCACGGTCCATCTCGCACTGGTAGGCTTCTGACAGGCGTCTCATGCTGGCCAGCTTTTTGGCGCCTTCGACTAGCTGAAGGCGGCGTGCCTCCAGCGTCTCGGCGTCGGCATCTTCAGGGATGGGCGCTGCCAGGTCTTGCAGCGCCGCGTGAAGCGGGTCGTAATCACCCCCGCCGGAGTGCTCGCCATGATCGATGACAAGCACTTTCGTGACGGTGCTTCTGCCGCTCTCCGCGCGAGGAAGCGGCTCATCGCAGACCACCACGTTGGTGGGGAACGTGTCAAGCGACACGGTGTCAGAGTCGACCAACATCGGATCAGTGGAGCCTACGGACTCCGAGTCCCCAGCTGGCTCGCTGGCGACGTGAAGTTGATCAAGGAGGCCCGTGAGGAGGCTCTCGGGGCTGCCTGTGCCCGCGTCGGATGCGGGCTCGTTGGAGAGGTGGACCTCACCTACAAGATCGGCGAGGCAACTGGCCGCGCAGGCGATTTCGGCGCCGTGCAGCGCATCGGCGCAGACTCTGTCTGGCGTGCCGGGCTAGCTGCGCTCGCCAGGGAGGAAGAGGGTTCCCGTCCAGAACAGGTCTCCGGACGATGGTGCACCAGGCCCCACGGTGGGCGCTAAATGTCGGCGGTTGGGTGTGACATATGCCAATGGATGGCTTATCATGGTGGGGGCGAGTAGAACGTCGCCAGTGCCTGGAAACGGGATGAGGCGTAGACATGAACGCCGGCAGACTTTACCCAGGTTCGGGGCTCACCTAGGAGATAACACCCCTTGTCCTGCTCTGCGGGGTCTCCGCATGATCACTAAGGAAAAAGAGAGTACAATGATGCTCCTCGAGCTGTATCTGTGGGCAGGAGGAGACTAGGCCAGCTCTCCCCCTTCTCTAAGGTCTGGTCTAGTTCTAATGGATCGGAACCCTTTGCATGGGTGCCCTGGGGGGTTTATATAGGCCTACCCCCCCAGGGGTACAATGGTAAACTGACTGGGCACAGGGCCCAGCCGTCAGTCTCTTTGCCTGCCGGCCTCCATGCCGACTACTGGGGCCCGGAGGCTGGTGGGCCCCACCGACTGGTCTGGTACGGAGCCGACAGGCCATACTCGCCACTTGTGGGTCTTGCCGGCTGCCGATTACTATAGCCGTGCCTCTAATGACGTAGGCTTGGTCATGGGGTCATGGCTACAGCCCTGCTACCTGGCGGGCGATTACTGTAGCCACTCCCCGTCTCGTCTGGTTAATCGCGCGTGGGACCCGTGAGAGGGGCAGGCCGACTTCCGGGGGCCGGCTCCCTTCGGGTCCGACTGGTGGCGCTCTGCCGTCTTCTAGACTCTCGCTGACCGGTAGGGCCCATCATCCATGGTCCGTACCGATAGGCCGACGTGGGTGCAGGACTCTGCCCATTGTTGATAATGTCAGGGATGGCACGGCAACAGTGCCTCGCCAGATGGAGATCTCCACTGGTACGGCGCACTATGGCCTAGCCATCCCATGAAAAGGGGAGGGAGTGGGCTTTACTGTTGTCACTCCCGTCCCATCCCCCCTTATGAGGGCATGGGCTTTGTTGGTGTCGTGGGCCAACTCCCCGTGGCCGGCTTCTATGGGAGCCGCTAGGCGGGAGTCGGCCCGTCTTGACCTCGCCTCCAGGACTCGGCCGCATGCGGGCAGTCGGCTGCTCCTCTAGCCGGCCTCTGGAAGGCGGCTCTCCATCCTGGTGTCTTGAGGGGCGCAGTCAGCCCCGATGTCTTGAAAGGTTCTGGGCCTCGGGTTAGCCTACCCGTGGCCCATTACTCCGACACAACCCCTTATCGCGTTGGTTGCGAGGAATTATTTGTTTTGTGCAGGTACTAGGGACGCGCGCGCAACCTCCTACTGGATTGATACCTTGGTTCTCAAAAACTGAGGGAAATACTTACGCTACTCTGCTGCATCATCCTTTCCTCTTCGGGGAAATCCAACGCAGTGCTCAAGAGGTAGCATGGTACGTTTGATGTTTTCCAGGGGCTTCATAGCACCCCACACTACGACAACAAAAGTCTGAACACTTTTTATAAGTATAGTTCGGCACCCTGAATTTAGCATTATATGCATTGGCTCTGAATCATGTCTTTGGTCAATAGTTGGGTTGCCCGGCTCCTGTGCTTGCTACCTTACGTTCCGCTATATCTGCTAAGGTAGTAAAGGTAGAACTACTGCGATTGTGCCTTGGTTTATCCAAAAGAGCACCTCAGTAGAGAAAGCCAAAAACTGACTATCATGATGCGGCGAGAGCCGGTCAGCTGTTTGGAGGTTACAAATCGTTGGAGATTTCTTCCGCATTACGCGAAGGATTGGTACTTCCTGATCAGACGCTCATAGCACTCTAGTTCGAATACTAGGGGTTGCGCCCATGTTTTTATTGTTAAACTCCTATGGCTAAGTGAGGGCGTTATAGCCGCATAGTCTGGTTGCTTGGTTTGTTGCGCTAAACAACTCCTTCAAGCATTGGATCAAGATTGTTTAGATTCCATCCCGAACACCCCCGTACTACCTACATGGGGGCATAAGCTGACGACTAGGAAACCCTCAGATTTCATACAACACGGCCGCACAGGAAGTAAAAATATAAAAACATAACAAGCATTACATTGCGCAATCACTTTGTTTTATCATACAAGATAGAGGGAGCTCGAATACATTCATTCAAATATAGTGTCTTTCGCACAATGATCCGCAACAATGCGGGACCCCTCCAAGACATCGCTGAAGTATCGCTCGGGTGTGCGGTCCTCCTTGCCCTCCGGCGGCCCCTCGGTCGCTAATTTGACAGCGTCAAGCTTCGCCCACCAGACCTTGCAATAGGAAAGGCCAGACGTGCGCCCCCGATGCAGACGGACCACTTGACGACGTCCAGCCGAGGACAGGCATCCACTAGTCACTTCACGAGGCCGAAGTAACTGTCGGGTATAGCTTCGGCTGGCCACAACCGGATTATTAAATCCTTCATGGCCAGTTCGGCCACCCTATGTAGCTCGACCAACTATTTTAGTTGATCGCTAAAGGACACCAGATGTTCCAGCGCAAGATATTGCGACCAGAATAGCTTCTCCGCGGAGCTCTCTTCTTCGGCTAGGAAGAACTCTGCGGCGTCAGCCACACTGCGTGGCAGATCAGTAAAAGCCCCTGAAGAACTCCGAATCCGGGTTAGTAAACGATATTTCATCTTCACATTATTGCTTTACATGTTGAATGCCTTACCCGCCGCGATCTTCCTGGCCTCCCGGATCTCCTGGAGGGCGCCCTGGGCCTCACTCCGGGCTGCCTCCGCACTCTTACGAGCCTTGTCGAGTTCGATCTCTTGAACCGACGCATCGCGCTCCAAGGCCTCGCACTTCCTCACCGCGTCCTCGAGCTCCTGTTGGACCTCGTTGACCCGGGCCTTGAGCTTCTTCCGAGCGGCCTGCTCCTTCACTGCCTTCCCATCGGCTTCGACCAGGGCTGTTCTCAGGGTCTCGACCTCGATCGTAGCCTCTGTACACATCATGGCATTCCGGTCATTGCATATCAGTTTCCTTTTTTCGAATACATAACAGGTTATTACTTACCTTGTTTTTCCTGGAGTTGCCTCTTCACTTGGCCCAGATCCTCCTCGGCCTCCGCCAGTTTCTGCTTCAGTCCAGAAACTTCGGCAGTATGCGAGGCTGTGGCCAACAGCGATGCCTGTGTTTACATTTCAAAAAAAAATAGTTAGTTTCCTACAATAGGAGATTGATCCTTTGCCTGGCTTTTTCTCACCGAACGCCGGACAGTGTCTCAGGGGCTACTATATATATTGGGAATTTCTCTTTTTTGCGTCGCTTACCTCAAAACATGTCAGCAGGCTACTGCAGGCTTCGGTTAGTCCGCTCTTGGCGGACTGAACCCTTTCAATTACCGTGCCCATAAGGACACGATGCTCATCCACAATGGAAGTGCCTCGCAGCGCTTCCAGCAAATTATCTGGTGCCCTTGGTTGGACAGGGGTCACTGGCGGAATAGGCATCCCCCCTTCTTTCGAAGGAGGTTGCGTGCTGGATTCCGGAGCCGCATCGGTCTCTGGAATCGAGTCCGGCTGAGGGCCGAACTGAATACGGCCCTCCCCACCAGTCTCCTTGGGGATTGATTCCCCCTGGTGTCCGGTGACGGGGGTTTCGCCTTCTGGCGCCTCCTGAGCCTCTCCCTCGCCTGGAACAGTCCTTCAGGACAGCACCTCTGCATCGTCTTTGGCCTTGGGGGAATGAGCGGCCGGCGGTGACTCGCTGGCCATCGCCTTGGAATCCAACGAACCTCCTGACGAGGAACGCGGGGAGCTGTTGTGGGCCGGACTACAATAACATAACCAATCATGTCAATGCAATGAGGAGAAACTTTATGGGCGGATATAAGTCTTAGCACTTACGATGCGGCCCGCGGCTTAGTGCGGGGGTGTTGCTCCGGACTGCTTTCAATGTCCCATGCGGAGATGCCCACGAGTGGGCCTTTCCCCTTCTTGGGCGCCTCCGCCTCCAGAATTAGGGAGGCCGCCCTCTTTTTCTTACCCTCATCAGGGGGAGGGTTGTTTGCCTCCTCCTCCTCATCGTCGTTGTTTTCAGCGGCAGAGGACTGAGTATTGTCTTCAGACGTTGCGTCTGGAGCACCCTTGTGCCTGGCCCACTACGGACCCCCTTGGCCTTCCCTGTGGCCTTCTTCTCCGGCGCCTTGTAGGGCGCCGGCACCAGCATCTTCGCTAAACGCGGGATGACTGGTTCTTCAGGAAGCAGAGCTGAACATTGGATCCGCTTCGCCCTCTCCGTCCAGTCCTGAAGAAACGGTGACGATAACTTAGTCATCATCCTTGAAACGGGCAAGTAGGGGATGCAGTAAGAATAACATACCTCATTGGCCAGGTGGTTAATGTCATGACCGCGGTTCGAATCTGTGGCCGACGGTGTCACGTTGCCCTTAAAAAGAAACCTCTATGCATCTTCGTGAGTGGTTTCGAAGAGCCTCTTCAGGGTATGGTGCTTCTTCAGATTGAACTCCCATAGAGCGCGGCTGCGGCTTTCACTACAAAAAAAGACACATCCATGACATTTTGGGCTGAACGAATTTTTTTCTGTCATACATATGACACTTCTATGACGATAATTGTGACAAAACCTGGTATAATCATAGATGTGGTGGGCTCCTACTTCTATGACAAAAAATCATAACAGAAAATGGACTTTTCGTCCTGGGCGGGCGGGAGACGTAGCTGCATGACGTTCTTTGGGCCGTTCATGACGGAAAAAACCATGGTAGAAGCAAGGGGGAGGAAAATTTCGGGGAGTTCCCGGTTACGGTGGGAGGTCAGGGGCCGAGCGATGCGCGTTTCTCTCGTACACGTACGCGCGTGTGTGCGAGGCGTTGGCTCTAACTAAACCCGAGTGAGGTGTTGGGCTCTAACTGAGCCCTAGCAATTGCACTGCAGGCTACGCGTTACTGAACCCGAGCGATCGATCGATGGCTGTTAGCTGAACCCGATCGAGTGATTCCTTCGCTACTGCTGCTAACTGAAGTCAATCGATGGGATGAACAGTGAGCGTTGCGGGGGGGTTTGGATGAACAGTGGGCGGTGGCATTGCCTCTGGATGAACAGGAGGCCGTGGTGTGGTGGAGGGCTGGATGAACAGTAGACGGTGGAGGGGTGCCCGTGGAGGGGTGGATGAACAGGACCCCATGGTGTGGAGGGCTGGATGAACAGTAGACGGTGGAGGGGTGGTTGAACAGGACCCCGTGGTGTGGAGGGCTGGAGGAACAGTAGACGGTGGAGGGGTGGTTGAATAGGACCCCCTGGTGTGGAGGTCTGGATGAATAGTAGACGGTGGATGGGTGGTTGAACAGTAGCCAGTGGAGTAGCGCGCGGTGGAGGCTGGATGAACAGGAACCCGTGGAGGCTCGATGAACAGGAGCCCGTGGAGGCAGGACGAGGTCGACGGTGGAGATGAACAGTATCCCGTGGAGTCCCGTTTTGCGGTACACCACACCCCTCCCGATGAACAGGACCCCCGTTTCGACCGTAGCGCTCCAACACAAGTCCGTTTCCTCCATTTTGCGGTACGCCACACCCCTCCCGATCAACAGGACCCCCGTTTCGACCGTAGGAGGTCCGTTTCCTCCGTTTTGCGGTACGCCACACCCCTCCCGATCAATAGGACCCCCGTTTCGACCATAGGAGGTCCGTTTCCTCCGTTTTGCGGTACGCCACACCCCTCCCGATGAACAGGATCCCGTTTCGAACGTGGTCGGTCGAACACAAGGCAGTTTCCTCCGTTCTGCGGTACGCCAGGCCTCGTTTCCATCGCATGTTCCGTCCAAGCCCTCCCAATGAACACGACGCATTCCGTTGCCTCCCCATGAACATGACGCATTCCGTTCCGACCCAGTCAGTTGGCTCCCACGCATTCCGTTGCCTCCTGATGAACACGACGCATTCTGTTGCCTCCCCATGAACACGATGCATTCCGGTGCCTCCCCATGAACACGACGCATTCCATTGCCTCCCCATGAACATGACGACGACGCTATTTCTCTGTTCCGACCCAGCCATGTACACGAGCCCTCGCCGTACGTATGCGCGAGTAGGCGTTCGAGACCCCGCCCGTATGTACACATACGTGGCCGTATTTTCTTTCTTGTGCCCTGACCGCTGTACGTACATGTACATGCTACGTGCGCTCCTCTACTACGACACGTGCGCACCTCTACATCGACCAGTATATATGTATGTACACGTTCGTGACCAGAATGACAACGCTACGTACGCTTCGACCAGGTGGGTCCCGACTGTCAGGCACTTCCTTGCGTGCGAAGATGTAGCTGGTGAGTCCCAGCAGTCAAGGGGGCGAATCGTTTTGTTTTTTTGCCCGGACGCACTTCCTTGCGTGTGAAGGTGTAGCTGGTGGGTCCCAGCAGTCAGGGGGGAAACATTTTTTTCACGAAATACGGTGGCCCGTCGGATGGGTCCCCGCTGTCAGGTGGAGGAATAATTATTTTGCACGTAATAAGGAGGCACTTCCTTGCTGCGGCCGCGGACCCAGCTGTCAGCCTCTCCACATACAGTCCACGTCTGATGGAAGTCGTTCCTTGACCACGTTGACCACGCCGCGCCGAGAGCACCAGGGCGGTGGACGACGGCCAGGCCTAGGAAGGGGACGACGGGGAGCCAGGGAAGACACGGCAGTGGAAGCCCGCGCGGAGAGGAGTACGAGGGTTCACTGGTTTGGCTGCGGTGTGAGGCTGCCGTTGCCGTAGGGCCTGGCCAGTGGTGGGAATAGTAGGGGCGGTGAGGCCTCCGCGGCAGCACAGCCGGCCATGGGAGGCAGGAGCATGCGGCATGACCGGCGCTGCTTTGGGCGGCTGGAGCAAGAAGACCAGAGGTTGAAGAAGCACTACGGCCGTTGGATGGACATCGTACGGTCATTGGAGCTAGAATCGTTCATATTGACTAAAGTTGACAAAGGCCCCCGTCCCAGTCAACTTAGTAGGCCCACAAGTCAGCCTCCCACCATGGTGGGTCCCAGCTAGCAGGGGGAGTATTCATTTTTTTTGTGTAATAAGGAGGCACTTCCGGTGGGTCCGAGCTGACAGCGGGGGGAACGTTTTTTTCGCAAAATACACTGGCCCGTCCGGTGGGTCCGAGCAGTCAGGGGGGAAACGTTTTTTCGCGAAATAAGGTGGCCCGTCCGGTGGGTCCCTGCTGTAAGGTGGAAGAATAATTATTTTGCGCGTAAAAAGGAGGCACTTCCTTGCGTCCGCCTGGACCCAGCTGTCAACCTCTCCACATACATTACTCTTCCGATGGAAGTCGGTCGTTGACCATGTTGACCACGCCGCGCCGAGAGCACCAGGGCGGTGGTCTGGACGACGGTGAGGCCTAGGAAGGGGACAACGCGGAGCCGGGGAAGACACAACAGTGGAAGCCCGCGCGGAGAGGAGTACGAGGGTTCGCTAGTTCGGCTGTGGTGTGAGGCTGTCGTCGCCGCAGAATAAAAGGGGGTGTGGGTGAGTGGAGGGATGGCCTGGCCAGCGGTGGGAGTAGTATCGGGGCGGTGAGGCCTCCGCGGCAGCACAGCCGGCCACGGGAGGCAGGAGCAGGCGGCACGACCGGCGCTGCTTTGGGCGGTTGGACCAAGAAGACCAGAGGTTGAAGAAGCACTACGGCCGTTGGATGGACATCGTACGGTCACTGAAGCTAGAAACGTTTATTATTGACTAAGTTGACAAAGCCCTTGGTACGCTCCAACTTAGTAGGCCCACAGGTCATCCTCCGAAACGGTGCGCCCCAGATGTCAGGGGGAGGAATCATTTTTTAGGCAGCCGAAGGTAAGAATATCCGAGATTGAAGAAGAAGCACGACATCCAACGGCCATTGCTGCTAGAACCATGTGTTGACTATAATAAGTTGGCAAAGCCTTGCATACGCGTCAACTTATTTTTTTAGGGGACGCGTCACTTAGTAGGCCCACAAGTGTGTGGCAGAGAACTTATAGCCCATTTGTGTTTTGTAAGAATGTACAACCCATTTTGGAATTCTAATGGAATTTACAACAGCCCATTTATAGTTTGTTAAAAGTACAACCCATTTTCTAGCTAGGACAATGATTAATAATTTCAACCAACCGTTGAAGACAGAATTCAATAAAATTTCACACATTTTGATGGGCTCCGAAATATTTTTATCCCGAAATTTCTAGTTAGATTAAATATAAATTTGTATTACGTAAAAATCCAACGAAACATTGTGCGTGCAACAATGAAAATTTAAGATTTTCAAAATCCATAAATAATATTTTATAAACTAATTTCGTGTTTGGTGCATTTTTTTATAGTTACTGCCCAGTTTTTATAATTACATCCCATTTATTATTTTTAAAGCCCATTTTCCTGTTAAGCCTAATGCATCCCTCCTAGGAAAGATTTGCAGCCCAGCGGGGCGGAGAATAATAAGTTGACCTTGCCTGGGTATTCCTCAAAAAGACGTATAGCTGGGCTAGCCATTTTCATCTTGAAAAAATTAGTATCTAGGCTGGATATCTGGCCTGGGCTAGACGGGCCACAGCCCACCCAGTTAATACCCTGCTCTCCTCTAAACAACAACGAAATCATCGCCAAGAAAAACTCTGCAGTGCTCACGCCTCAAAAACACAAATACTGCTCGAGCTGCTTGGTCCCAGCTGTTGGCCGCACCTTGTGCAATTCTCTCGTTTATATTGACTACATAGGTTGACAATGGTGTGGGACCGTGATGTCAGGAAACCAGGAGAAAGCAAAAAAAATATAGTTGTACATAATAAGGAGGCACTTGCGTACGTACGGCTATGGCCCTAGTGGGTCCCTAGTGTCATCCAGTCAAAATAAAGTCATCTCCTGAATCCTCATGTTCGTTGATGATGTTAATAATGCTCGGCGCCACGGCGAGCGCAAAAACTCGAAGGACAACGGAGAGGGCCTCGCGGGCCCTACGGATGGTCTGATACAGTGCCTGCTACTCATTCAGCAAGCCAGGATCATCGGACACCTATGAGCACCTTCGAGAAACTGAGACGGCATGAAACGGTAAGGTCGCGCTTGGGAGCTCTGGTTTATTTCAAACATGTATTAACATACAAGTGTAATTTACTCGTCATCGAAAACAACACATAAAATACAGGCATAATGAAACCGAGGGCCCGAGGTCTGTAAGTAAAACCGGCAGATTACGCGTGTAATTTGAGAGACCAGTGTATATTTTACGGGCACTGCGATATGGACGACATTACCAGACGATACATGCACGACGTGCGTATCATGCCATCCATGAGCAAGGCTGAAACAGCAGCTAACGGCTGGATTAGCAATCGTCCGAGTGTCGTTCAGCGTTTTTATCGTGTGTCAAGTACTTCCGGTATTTTACTAGTCGAAATCAACCAACCAAGCGCCTTCACCCGAGACCATCTGCTTTAATTTACAAGCGTCAGTTTTACGAGCGGTTTTGGTTGGAAAACGACGATCCAATCACGGCCTAATATCATGAGTTGGTCGGAAGATCATATGGTTTCATGTCTAACCTACCCGACTTGTCGTATAGGCTATGAATGAAACATCAGACGATGAACTTCTTAAGCACGGAAACAACACAAGAGGATGATCTTCTTAACAAGCAAATCACTGGCATTAGATCGACATGCAAAACAATACAAAGCATTATTCTCAGGAGGCACGGTGAACAGCTCGTGATGCCACATGCCACAACATTCCAAGCTCAACTTTGCAATCAAACACAAGGCCTGGCATTACATAGACAATATTCAGAACAAACTCTTAACACAGGAATATCTCAGTAGAGTAACTATTTACTTCTAAACTGAACACATGAATAGGAAAAAACACTCGACGCTGCTCACGGCAAGGGCGTCCCACTCAAAAATATCAAATGCATGTCCTCTGGCTAACATCAATGAGCAAATTTTGACAAGGTTTTCCAATTCCAATATATTAAACTAACGTCTTCTTGCTAACATCAATGATTAAACTTTGACAAGATTTTCCCATTCAAAATATGTAATGCATATGATCGTGGAGTCCTATCATAGCTTTTGTACTTGTTTGGGCACTTTTTGCCCAGGGCATTCCACGTGTTGTTAAATTGTCAATGGTCTCTGCAGACTAGTCATGTCACTGGTGTCTAATAATACTCTGTAAAGCTTCTCGGTCATTCCTTCTGTAATGTAGCGCAAACAGTGACTGCTTCTTTCTGCAAAGTGGAACGACCAACTAGACCCAGTAATGCAGCAGTTTGCCTTACACATTGGCTCCTTTTGTGCAGTTCAACTAAAATTGAAGTCGGAATAAAACCGAGCTTTAATTTTGATATCCCTGTAAGCAACAATAGGTATAAGGGAAACAATTACTAAGAAATAACGGTTGATGACTTGTACTCCTAGAATAAAAGCATCTATTGATCTACTTTATCTTAATTGGAAACAAAGCAGGAGAGTAGCAATTCTCCATCAGTGTGATTCATTCATATTGGCTGAGACATTATCTTAACAATGCCTTGTTTCAACATGTATAAAGAACGACAAAGCTTATAAAGCGGGTGATGCTGAATTTGTTGTAACAAAGCAACAAGCATCATGTCTGGGTTGGTCCCATTTTTGTTCACTACTTAATGGGAAAGACAGCAATACAATAGCTTCAATTCATCATTTATTTAAAACAGTAGCAATACAAGTAGCACAGCATCTCAAAACACACTGCATGATCATGTGGATGAAGGCAAGTACCAACCTATCATGACGCACACAAGATCACGTATGAATCTGCCAACATGAATAGGAAAACCAATCAAGTTTTGTGCAGTTGCACTGAAATCAAGCAAAGTGTTCCGCGTAGCGAAGCAAAATGTCACAATAGCAACAAGTTGAATAGATATCCCTGTATAAACAGAGGCAAAAAAGGAATCAATTACTGGCTAATAAAGGAGGATGAAACATGCGGCCACAAAAATGGTAATCCCGCCAATCCCTAACAAGTGTTGCAGTTTTGAAATAAGATTCAGTAGTTAATTCTGAGAGTGGCATCAATTACTGGCTTATAAAGGGGGTGATGCTGAATTTGTTGTAACAAAGCAACAAGCATCATGTCTGGGTTGGTCCCATTTTTGTTCACTACTTAATGGGAAAAGACAGCAATACAATAGCTTCAATTCATCATTTATTTAAAACAGTACGAATACAAGTAGCACAGCATCTCAAAGCACACTGCACAATCATGCGGATGAAGGCCTGTACTGACCTTTCTTGAGACGACCAACATAAAATACGAATCTACTAACACGAATAGGAAATCCAATCAAGTTTTGTGCAGTTGCACTAAAATCAAGCAAAGTTGCCGGTGTGACATTTAAGTTTTATATAGCAACAAGTTGAATAGATATCCCCGTTTTAAGAGGCAAAAAAGAAAACAATTACTAGCCAATAAAGGAGGATGAAACATGCGGCTGCAAAAATAAGCATCTACCTTATCTTGATGGAAAACAAAGTATAGGACAGTAGCATTTCTAAAACGGTTGCATTGATTCATATTAACAGAGAAATTCTTTTAAAACAGATCAGTAGTTAATTCTGAGATTAACAATAGAAAAATAGCTGCATGGGACATGCCAGCACCATGTGCGTCCACACGTATAAATGGGTGATGCAGAGTATGTAGCCAAGCAGCATATATGCGCTGGTCCCATATTTGTTCTCTTTGAACCTTCATGCTATGTGAGGGCAGCAAATCTAGTCGTGCACAAAGTACCCGACCCCCCAGTTTCTTTCCCTTTTCAACAAAGAGATCGGTTCCTTACAGATGTGTGTACTGGGTTACCCCCTTTTTCCCTTTTCGACCTACAAAGCGGCTGCATAGCCAGTCTATACTACTTTCCGCCCCTCCTTTCCTCATTGAACCACGTCCTAGATTCTTGCTCCAGCCCACCGCGCCCTTCTTTCCTCTTTGAATCAAGACCTAGATTATACTATAGAACAAAAAAGATCCACATGCATCTAGAGCAACGATGATTTCAAAGAAACTTATACCTTAGGGTCGCCGGGATGTGGCAAGGCATGCGGCAGGAGGCCGGATCTGCCCACACTACGTACGTCAGCGAGGAAGAAGGGGTCGGTGGCCCTCCCGCACAGGGTGCTGGGTGAAAGAGAATAGCGTAGCCGGCAGTGGATTGCCTCCCTCGCCGAAGGCGATAGAGTGAACGCTGCACCTCCTCCCCTTCCCGGTGCGACGGGATACGGACGCCTCCTTCACCGGCTGTGAGGGGGGAGAGAGAGACAAGAGGCCAACGCAGTTTTTTTAGATCTGGTGAAGAGAGGGTGAGAAATTGTGAATATAGCAAACCCTAGCAAATGAACGCTGAGCCTCCAGCGTGTAACATATCTGTAGTGCGGCGAGCTTGTGTAGAGTGCAAACCCTAGCGAACAAGCGCTGAGGCTCCCACTTATATATATACTACTGTAGTACGGACTAAGCTCCGGTGCCTTCACTGCACCTGCTTTTGGCTGTATGACAGGTGAGCCAGCCACATTTTGGGCCCACCTGTCGTAAAACCCTAGCGAAAATTGCACCAACGTGAAAGACGACTGCGTCTCCAACGCAACCAAGGTGAACTGACGAAGGATATCATCTTTGTGCGTAACAAGCAAAGAGCACTGATGGAAGATAGCTTGTTTTTCGTTGAAAATCGATCAGCTTCACCAGCCGGCGCAACCATGCGGCGCAACCATGAGCATCGATAGGTCATCGCGGTGATGCATCATCCATTTGGCATCAAGTTTGGGTGAGGCACCTAAGAAGTTCGACAAATCCTCATTGTGGTCTGTTTCTTCTCAGTAATCAAGCTCGAGGAAGGAAGAACCACGTGGTAGAGGACAGTGAGGCGGAACAACAATGGCCATCCAATTTTGTGCAGTTCCACTAAAATTGAGGAAGACATGCCCGGGTATGGAGACACTCATCGCTCTTTCCAAAAATATAAAAAAGGGTTAGCAACGACATCTCAATTGTCAGTAAGAATTAATGAAAAGTACACCAACAAACAGAAGCATCATAATTATCTTGATGGGAACAAACCAGGATACCCGAGAAAAAAAAGCATTTCTTCATTTAACCAGTGATAGTACTACCACCATATGGACAATGACTGCACAACCACCATGTACTTTTTGTCGAAACAACATGTATACCTCCACCGAGGCATAAATCAGGACAACTTTTTGAGTGGCATTTCCTCTATAATAGTACTAGTAGGTGATGTTGGACCAGCCGACGAACCCTAGCTACTATGCATGGGGAGCTGGGGAGTAGTCGCATAGAAGAAAACCCGCACGCGGAGACCTGGGGAGTTGGACCGGTACAAGAAGTTATACCTCAGGTGGGCGAGATGTCGTTTAGGTGGGCGGGCGGGATCTGCCCACACGATGGCAGCGAACAAGGGCGCGGAGGATCTTCGTTCACGCCAGCGCCAGCTCCGAGAGGACGGTGCGCATCGGCTTCCTCCGTCGCCAATGGCGACAACGTCAACAGTGCACCTCCTCACCTCCCGCAGCGGACGGGATTCGGCCGGATCTGTGACCACCGGTGAGGAGAGAGATAGAGTGGACACTGTCATCTTGTTTTGATATGGAGAGGGTGAGAGAGCGAGACGCGAGAAACTCTATCAAACAAGAGGCTATAATGGAGTAAAAAAATCTCTCCATAGCAGTGGTTTTAAATAGAATACGCGCGTTCATGGAAAAAAGAAACAAAAATTGGCGGACAATTTTTTAAGGGTCTGTCTAGGACACATCTAGATGTGACATAGTTATGTCACATATAAGTTGATGTCCACTCTGTTTGTGGTTTTTTCCTAGTTTTTTTTGTTTCTTGTTGCTATATTATATACTTGTGGGAGCTTAGATGTGATATCCTTAAATAACATCTAGATGTGAATTAGACAAACTGATTTTCTAACGTACCAAGAAAGAAAACTCGATCAAAAACACGCCCCCGCTTCCAGGTCGCGAGAGTCGTCGCGCACACACAGATAGACATAGACATGCATATCCGTGTTTACGTAAAATTCCATTTCCATCTCCAATCATATTTGTCCAACTGGCACATTATTTACGTTGTTAATTATATACGCATCAACATTAACATACAACATCTCTTGTTTGCGCACGTCCGGACCGCTGCCACGGCCGGTCCTGACCAACCGGAACCCTCTTCATCACCCGCACATGCTTCCCGCCTGAAACGGTCAGTGCCGCATTCATGCCTGGCCAGAGCGGACGCGACCTCTCACTGGCGCCGGCATTGATTGCGGCGCGCCGGCCGAGAGAGCGTCGCCCGCGCCGCTTCCGAGTGCACGCGGCTGCTCCGCGTTCAAAGGTCGCAATAGCCGACTACAACATGCGCGATCTCTTCCAGTAGTAAGTTCTTGGGAGTCCGTGCTACAGCTAGCTGTCCTCCCCCAACTCATTAATCTCTTCCCGTAGTGCTAGTACTCCATGGCGTGATCCATCGACAAGCAGGCGGGAAAGTTATGGTATACTACTCGGTTTGCGGTGAGTGGCATGCCGAGCAACCATGTGGGGTCGAGCCGTGGAGGAGGGTGAGACATGAACACGACAGACGTGATTTAAACGTTGGTTTTGCTCGATGGCGCGATCCAACAAAATGAAACGTTGGTTTCTCTCCGTTTCCATTTTTTCTCCAGAAAAACGGAAACTTTTCCACTCCATTTTCATTCCTATTCCAAGGTTGCCCCGTTACAACATTCCACCAAATACAAAGGAAAACTAACACGCATGCTGATGCATCTCAATGATTCACAGATCATAGCCAATATTTACTTCACAACTAAAGAAAAAAGTTGTGAGAGCGTGTACGATAGAAAAATTACTGATGGGGTCACTACGACTTAAATCCTAAACCCTAAACATGATTTAATTTCCTGGCCAGGTAGAACCTGTCGAAGGAATGTGCTAGAGGAGATTCTTTAGTGAGAATGTCAGCAACAATAGAAGCAGCACTCTTTGGTTCTCCACCTTCTGGTACCTCTTGTTCCGTAGCACTTTCCATGTCGGGAAGGAAAGACAGCTGGCACCCTCGGATCATACGATGCTTTTGTGAAGTTCCACTAAAATCGTCCTAAGCATCCCTGATGGCAAAGATATTGAAGAAGTGTGATTAGAATAATAGTACTGGCACTAGTTCATGAGACATAAACTCATCACAAATAGAAGCCAGTAGAAGTAGAGAAAGATCAACATGGAGATGGAGCTACGGCAGTGGAGCAAGCCGCTCCAAAAGGAAGATGGACTACCTGGGACGTCGGGCTGTAGCTAGAAGGGCGGTTGGGACACGGCATCGGCCCATACCGCGGTGACCCCCGATTGGGACGCACCGACTGTGGGTTTTCTCCCTCGCCGATGTCGACCGCGTCTACGCAGAACATTGTTCCCTTCCCCCAGCTGCGGGATCAGGCCCGTCGTTCTATGCTTGTGAAGAGAGCAACCTAGGCAAGCAGGCTTGTATCTTAGGCTCCTGCTAGTGTATATATAGTGGTTTTCTTTTTCTCTCCATATCAACCATTTTATATTGCGTACGTGTCATTCAAGAGTGAAATGATGGTTGCTTCTTCCGACTAACTTACTGTGTGATTTGACTGCTCCTTAGTGGCCCTTACACGTACTCCCCCTACATGTATGAAACAGTCACACGTACACATGGACGCAAAAACGCGCACGACGCCCTAATGCATGCATGTCCGAGCACACGATGGAACACACACAATCACGCTCAAGTGCTAAACCTACGTGTGCATGCACACACATACTCAGTCAGGGTGAGCTAGTGACCGTATGAACACCGGAAAATATATATATTGAGCGCAATGAGCATATTATGAAGTCCACTGACCGTATTTTTACAAATATACAGTGACAGACAGTGTATTTATCTCGTTTGAAATTAAGCCATATTAACCGGAGAGGAGGCAGCATGGACTAGCATTACTTTGTTGTGTCCCGTCAACTTGCCGAACGAGGAGAAGGTTGCAGGACGGGAGAAGCTTGCGCACGGTGGCTTGCAGGACAAGGAGAAACTTTTGACTAATGCAAGCTCTCCCTCGCTCAGGCGGTGGACGTGCAACAGTTAATTCGGTGTCAGATTACCAGAAGCATACACTATACTACTACTAGTGCTATTATTGTTCGACTTCCTGAACAGCCAAGCGGAAAGTTTACTAGTACTACTACTATAGTCCATAAAGGTACATACTATACTAGTACTAGGAACCGGATGGAGGAGCGTCTGCACTCTTATTATAATTTTAAAATGTGATAAAGCAATCTTCAACACATTTGGTTCTCTTCGAGGGTTCTTGCATGTGATAATGGAAGTTGATTGCATGGAACACTCGCCACAATTCTCGCTTAATTCTGGCTCATATCCTGTTACAAATAGTAGCGCTCAGTAATATTTCCTCTTTTTTTGTTATTCAGCATGTAAACAGGTCAGCAAACCTTGCGGCACATCTTCGTGTGAACCGTGCTTGCTGCACTTTGAATGTGGCCGAGAGCTGGCTTGATGAAACACCTCGCTTCCTACTTCTTTTTTGCGGGGTACCTCGCTTCCTAGTGACCAGTGTCTTGGCTGATCGTCCTAACAATGCTTATATATGAATAAAACTCTCTCATTTACCCGCAAAAAAGATTAAGCCATATTAACCGGAAAGGAGGGAGTATGGACTAGCACTACTTTTTGGTGTGTCCCGTCAACTTGCGGAACGAGGAGAAGCTTGCAGGACAAGGTGAAGCTCGCTTACGCCTTTTGACTAATGCAACCTACCCTCGGTGGACATGCATCAGTGCATTCGGTGTCAGATTATCAGAGGCATACACTATAGTACCCAACATGCGGAGTACCATCATTGTTCGACTTCACGAAGGGGCGAAGAGCCAAGCGCAGTAGTACGCGTACTTGGTTTTGCACCTTCATACTACTCCACCCTCTGTCACAGTTTACAGGGCGCGCTTCATTATGATGCATTTCTCTCAATGCATTTCCACCACCAGAGAGACTTTAGACGTGTTTGGTTTAATGCTCAATTAATTAGGGCGTGGTAACCGCAATCAAGTCCACAATTTTCTCTCCATGTATTGTACTACTACGGAGTACATGCATGTGTGTACCCGGGGTCGAAGCACTGCATGCATGTGTGTACGCATTATTCCCTCTAGTAATAGACACCGTGCTATAACTACCAATGCTATTCTTCAGGCCGATTGCTAGTCGCCTTGGTCCCATAGATTTTTTTTCTTTTTTTTGAAGCGTGCTGTATAAACAGTGACGGATGGAGTAGTATGAGCGGATTCAAAGAAGAGCGTATTGATGGTTGCTTCTTCAGAGCAACTTACAGTGGGAAAGGTGGGGCTTATGATTTGACTACTCATTACTCACTATTAATGCGGCGCAATGACCGGGCTGAGTCTCCCATGCGGTTGTGCACTACCCCCTCGGTTCTTAAATATACTCTGGAGTATTTGTCTTTCTAGAGATTTCAACGAGTGACTACTCAAATATTTGTCTTTTTAGAGATTTCAAATGGACTAGCACATACGGATGTATATAGACATATTTTAGAGTGTAGATTCACTCATTTTGCTCTGTATGTAGTCACTTGTTGAAATCTCTGTTAAGACGAATAGAATATTTAGGAACGGAAGGAGTACACATACGAAGCAAAATGAGTGAATCTACACTCTAAAATATGCTCGTTTGAAATTTGTAAAAAGACAAATATTTAGGAACGAAGGAGTATAATTTTGTGCATGGCACATGGACCCGGATGATGAAGAGGCTTCTGGCAATGCTATCAAGCTTCCATCATTTGTTTACATAATTGACGTACTATACAAATAATTTTCTAGCGACATGAAATTGTACAATGGTGTGAGCTCTCAACTTTTGTTTCGCGTGTCTTGCCATCGATGCTCTTTCGGAAACAATAAAAAACTAACTTCCTTGCTAATGCATGTCAATTATTAGCAGATCAGAGCTAATAATTACATCACAATTGAAGACAAAGTTGTGAGAAGGTGTTAAATTAAAATTGATCCATGCTTTCATTGGCAGCAACGTCCCCCCAGCTCTGTCTAAATCAACAAGGCATGTTGGGAAAAAAGTAGCTGTCTGGAGCATGCAACATTCTGATCATTTTGTCCAGTTCCACTAAAATAGAGCTGAGCGTCCCTATTCCAAAGATATCAAGTGTGATTACGATAATAGAGGACTGCTGATGAAACAATAAACACACAAATAGAAGCCGATCACCTTTGTAGTCTCTCTTAAGACTAACTAGTTGGAGAAGATTAGGCTCGGAGTTGGATGAGGAGGATAGAGCAAAACCAATCTCCCTTTGTGCAGTCGCACTGAAATGTAGAGACGTTGCCCGTGTGACATTTTAGTACAACTGCACAAAACACTCTTAAGAAAAAAGTGATTTGTGCAGTTCACCAAAAGTTCGCAATAGCAACGACGTGAAATGGATAGCCCTATTTGCAAAAAAGAGGTAGAAAGGAAACAATTACTGGCCAATAACAGTTGATGACACATGAGACGACAAAAAAGAAGCATATTCCTTGTCCTAAGGGAAGATAACAACACGGTTGTGTTTGTCTAAAACGGTGTGAGGACGAGAATGCAATATGGAAAGTACGCCGGACGAGCTACGTTTTGGGCAAAGAACTATGGAAGATCCACATGCAGCGATGTGGGAAAACAGGCAGTGGAACAAGGCCGGAGGGGATACTTGGAGGTCGTTGGGATGTAACTAGGTGAGCGGCGGCGGGCGGAATCTACGAGCAGGTGGCGTAGGCCTTGCCACGCTGGAGCTTGGTCAGAGAGAACGACGTGTACCGCAGATCGGGACGTGCTGCCTCGGCGCCATCGAACGGAGAAATGATGCACTTCCTCCCTTTCCCCCGGCGGACGGGATGCGACCGGATCAGTGACCAATGGTGAGAGAGAGAGAGGCCACCACACTCCCTTTCCCCCGGCGGACGGGATGCAGCCGGATCAGAGACCAACGGTGAGAGAGAGAGAGGCCACCGCACTCCCTTTCCCCCGGCGGACGGGATGCGGCTGGATCAGTGACCAACAGTGAGAGAGAGAGAGGCCACCGGAGCCTTGTGTGAGATACTTTGAAGAGTAGACTACCTTTTCCTCCATAAAAATCGTTTTATATTCTGTGTACGTGCCATTGAGCATTATAACTTTATTTAAAAATAACGCGGCAACGCATCAAGTCGAACTTTCTTTCGTGCACGCATGGTACATGACCTCCCTAGGTAAACAACCGCTACACGCGTTCAAATTAGCACGTGGGATGCCATTTCGTAAAGAAATGAGCTCCACCGTGTACCCGCGCGGGTGTGGCTGGGCACGAAGCGTGAGTATGTGCACAGTGCACCTATTCTCTTATTATATACGTACACCACCTACGTGGGGTTGTGTGAGAGAGATACAAACCTAGAGAGATATAGTGTGTGGGTTCTTGAGAGTTTTTTTTGGGGGGGGGTCAATCAAAAAATTTAACATATGCAATGTGTGTGAAATAGAGTCCTGGATATAACATATATATAGATGGGGCGATCCACAAGAAGAGAGTGGAGGTATCATCGGCTTGAGGTGTCCATAGAATCGAAGAGAGGGATGATGTGTGTGTGTGCGTGCGCGCGATCGATAAAGAGTGCCATCGAATTTGTGTGTTCCCACGTCAAAGATATAGAGTGGTTGGCCTACTGGAACGTGAGATGGGACATCTGCAGTTTGTCTCTATGGCATGGATACCTACCTGCAGCGCTCGACTATCGGTGTGTGGTGGGGGAATAAGGAGACCCAATTAACTATAGAGGTACAATGGCCAGTATATGTGTGGAGGAGGAGAGAGGCCTACCTCATGTATTAAGGAGATTGATCTGCCTCATGTATTAAGGGAGATCGATCGGCATCCATGCATATGTGTAGGAGATGAATAAGGTTGGGAGAGAGACAGAGCTAGAGTGTTGGAGGGGGTGGTAGTGGAGTTGCTTCTAACAAATGGTGGGATAGGCTTGCTAGAAAAACGGAGGGCACGCCCGCAATATCAATAAGAGAGGAGATGGCTGCTTGTTGTCTGTGCACGTGCGTGTGAGAGACGGGTCAGGAGGCATGCACGAATGATGAGGGGGGATGATGTGGCTATGGTAAGCAGACATAACTACATAGGAAGATCAATCGCCCTCTGTAAGAGAAAGGAGAGACATAACTTGTGAGGTACGTCGATCGATGGGGGGGTAGTTAAAGTCGATCTAGGTATATGTTGGGAGATCGATCGGTATATATGCATGTGTGTGTTAGAAGCAAACGAGGCACGAGGAGAAGGATAGAGAGAGAGAGGGATGCATGTAGGAGGTGGTATGAGAGGCATACTATATCGAGGGGGAGGAGTGTGCGAGTACGAGAACGATGAAAAGAGTGGTGGGAGTGAGGCATGGACGGTGAAAAGAGAAGAGGGGAAGCATGTGTTTGTGCTAGGCACACCTAGCTAGAGAGGCATATCGATCGATGTGTGCCGTAAAGAAGGAGCTGGGGGGCCTACACACACCGTGGGTGAACGACCTAAAGTGAAAAGACGAATTTGCGTGATGGAGCTAGAGAATGCTGAGGGAGGGTGAGAGGGATGCGGGCGTGTGCATGCACAAGAGAAAGTTAGCGCCAGCTACAAAGATCAGAGGGTTGTGTGGGTGTAAAAGACGAATAGAGATCATATATACTTCATTATAAAAAGTGAGTTTGGATATTTGAAAAATTTATCATAGTGTTTCAAACCGACGGATGTGTGAATATATATAACGGTGATACACATGGTGTGGTTATGAAAAAGGTATACTACATTTAATATATTTTATCTCTACTCTTATAAAAACAGAGTTGTTGATGATGGTGTGCCTGGCATCCTGCATTATAGGCCGTCTGATTTATATCTGGCGGATAGCAAGGAAACTATGATGGTTGAAGTTGGCAACAATCATGATTGTAGATTCTTATTGAAATAGAGAAACGAATTCAAATTTAGTTCGAATTGCAGCGGTAGTATAGACATTTGGAATGCACTAAAATGTTGGTATGAGTAGGTTACATGCATTACACAGCAAGCGAAAAAATTTAATCGGACATAACATGGATTCATACTCCCTCCTTCCATCTATATAGGGCGTAATGAGATTTTTAAGACCGCCTTTGACTATTGACAAGATTAATAGTACATGACATGCACAATGTGAAAATTATATCATTGAAAGAACCTTTCACAGACGAATTTAACGGTGTGCTTTGTGTAAGTTGCATGTCATATATCATTGCTCTAATATTTGGTCAAAGTTAGCATCGAAAAACGCATTAGGCCCTATATAGATGGAAGGAGGAAGTAGCTTTGAATAGCATTTGTATAGTAAAATGGGGCAAGGCTCTCTCTTTGTGTGGTGTGAATAGTTTTATTTTTTTCGTTTTCTTTTTGGTTGAGGGAAGTGCGAATTGATTTGGTACGTACAAGTACAATATTACTACACGTTAGGCTTGTCCCTAAAATTCAACCCGCGTCTTGTTATATCCCGAAAATTCAGATGTCGTGCTCCCAAAACTGGCGCCTTCACAACCCGCGCCTTGCTATCCCAAAATTACAACGTGCGCGAAAACTCCCTCCAGCTGCCAAATCCCGACACGCGAAATCCCCCTTCTAACCCTGAGCCGGAAGGGCCTCTAGTTCAAATCGGTGGGGGGTACTTTTGTAACACACCCTACATTTTGGACAAGCGCGTTCCTAAGTCATGCTTCACCCCCTCCCATCGCCCCCTTTTCGCCATTCGAAATCCCAGGCCGCCATAACCTCTCCGCTCCAGCCGCGAAACCCCACCCTCCTCCGTCCTCCACGTCATAGCTACCTAGCCAGAGCCTCTTCCCCGATGACGTCGTCCACCGCAACAGCTCGACGTCCCTCGTCCACCTCCCAGGATGAGGATCCGTCGTCCATCTCGCCGTCCCGCCAGTTCAGCCCCCCCGTCCTCCACCTCCAAGGAGCTGCTCCGATGATCGCCTCATCTATCGTGGCTGCTCCATCCCCACAGCGCCGCCTTAACCTGCTCTACCGGAACCGCAGCATCCTCACCGACTCCTCGGACGAAGCCGAGGCCTACTCGGCGCCACCAAAGAGGTTGTACACTCATCGCATCGCACCTTCTCCTTAACTCGACCTCCCAGCGCTGACAGTGCTCCATCCCGCACCCCCATGGAGCGGCTACCTTGAAGCCGGTGCCGCGGGCGACATCTCCACGGCGGCTCTCCCCCAGTGCGAGGCCCCTTCGGCGGCGGCGGCCATACCAGCCGGATCTGCTGCTGCTCCGGCTCTCGCTCGATCGCTCGCTCGCCCAGCTGCTGCTGCTGCTCTCCCCCTCGCTCGTGCTGCTGCTCTGCTCCGATTAAGCCACACTTCAGTCGACTGAATCGAATTTTGGGTCAGTCTATTTTTAGGGGTTGGGGGCTCGCCGTAGTTAAGGAAGAACCACCCGCAGCGGGGACGGGCGCTCGCCGGAGAGGTACCCCACTATCTATCTTAGGGTTCAGGGTGGGGGCGGGGGGCCTAGAGGGCTGGCCGGGGCGGCGGTGGCGAGTTGTTTCAGGCGGCGAGGCGGCGCTGGGGCCGGCGGTTCGGCCGGTGGTGGCTGGCGGCTCAGGGGGGTGCAGGTTGAAGATAAACTGCAGACCCTCCCTAAACTATATGTCAAGTGCCTCTCTGCTACCATTGCGTTCAGTTTCGACAGTAGCATTCAGATTCCACAGTAAATTTCAGTTTCGACAGTTAAGTTCAGAGTCAACAGTTTTTACCTCATCTGTTGTAGTCAGGTGGTTTTTGGTGATGTTAAATTTACATCCATTTTACATCATCTATTGGAGATGCTATTACAATCCCACTTGAGATTGACGATGTCTATCTTGTGCTGCTTTAGCCTTGACGTCTTACGGCTCACTGGAGCTGCTCCAACGACAGAACGATCCATCACAACAGAGCAGTGCCCTGGACGTCATCTACAGATTCCTCAGATCATCCTCCACACCTCCGACAGCCACCTCTGCCTCAACTGCTTCAGCGACCAACCCAATGATGCTGAGGTCGACACGGCTACGGAAAGAGGTTGTACACTTGTTGCATCACTTATTACTATACATTCACTTCGATCCATTAGGGCTATTTTGGTTCAACGGAAAAACATCGATCCACTGGTTGTTACCATCACTCTAAATTTCTGCATGCTCTCCTTACATAATCTCACCATATTTTTTTGTATGCATGTCAGATATTGTACACAGTCATGCTGAACATGTAGAGAAAACGAGAAGAGGTTTGCGCGGCAATACAATGTCATGCAGACATCGCTCCATGGTGGGTTCAATGGCAAACCCTCCCCACCCCTCTCCAGATTGTAATCCAGAGGAAGATATCTATTCTGAGGCGGATTCGGACGCCGCTGACCACTCCTATTTACCCCCCAAGGTGTTTGCTCTACCTTGGCATGATGATGTTAGTCATATCATGCATATGTTGCCTTGCAGTGCCTACTTTTGACATCATATATGTCATCTGCTTAGTTTAGACATGTTATGTAATGCCACCTGTTTAGTTTCTATATCATATATGGGAATTATGCAGTCTCATGTATTTTAGCCAGCCATAATATATGTGAAATGTGCAATGCCTTCCTGTTTAACTAGGCATCATATATTTGAATGATATCTTGCCCATCCTTTTCTTCATTACGTTTCCATTTGTCGACAATGTTTGTACATTAAACTACTCTTCCTGTGAATCAGCCATTTGGGCGGGGGATGGAAAAATCTGGAGTGAAAACAAGGCCTTCAGAGCAGACAGTGCTACCTGTCGAAGCAGATCTCTTGTTGGGTCCCGATAGCTCCTCAGAGATGGATTCAGAGACAGATGACCAGTCCTATTCCCCCACTAAGGTGTATGCTCTAACTTGGCACGGTTATACTGCTCATATCATGCATACGGTGTCTTGCATTGCATAGTTTAGGCATCATATACACAATATTCAACACCATGTTCTTAGTTCAGACATCATATAGAATGCCCTCTGTTTAGCATATAAATCACATATGTGAATTAAATGATGTGATCCTGATTACTTAGATAACATGTAGGTGAATTATGTCATGCGATCCTGTTTAGTTATTCATCATATCTTTGAATTATGTTATGCTATGCTATCCAGTTTAGATAGACATCATATATGTGAAATTATGTCATGCTATCCATTTTAGTTAAACAATATACATGTCAACTATTTCATGCCCTCTTTTTTACACACTATCTATTGCATTTGTCTCTCATACGATGTCTGTACATTCAACTATGTTTCCTGTTTATCAGCCATTTGAATTGGAGCGGGTGATGCCAGTATCTAGTGGACTAAAAACACGGTCTTCAAATAAAACAGTGCTACCTCTTGGTGGAGATAGCACCCCCGTTGTACATGCACAAGAACCAGCCCTACCACACATAACCCAAACTCTCGCAAATTGTACCCCTACTACGATGGACAGAGAACCAGCTTCACCCAATCTAACCCCAACCCCAGCCGATAGTAACCCAGTTCCTGTTGAGACAGCACCATCTCCACCACAGAGCTCCCAACAAGAGCAGTTAGTAAGGCAGCTCCATTGCCCAAAGGGCCAGTACTATCACGGCGAACCCCAACTCCACCAGTTAGTACGCCTATTCCTGTGGAGGAAGCACAACCAGCTAGTCGTAGTTTAGCATCTATCGCATTTGATGTTGTTAAATTGTATGTGCGTATCTTCCCATCTTGGAAATATTATACTGAAGATGAAGGAAAATGCCAGTTGCAGGTGTTTGTCCAGGAGTTATGTGTAAGTAATGTTATTCATGGCAATTACTTTGCTTCGTCCCATACATCCTACCTCCATGATGGTTATAGTACAGCAAATTTTCCCATTTTTCTCTATAGAGAAGGACCGATTTGGAAACTCAGGATGAGGTAACATGTGCTAATACCTCTGCTATCTTCAAGAATGCTTGGTGGCGGTATCGGAATTACCTGAAGAAAACGTACTTCACCGACAAAGAAACTCATCAAATTCCCTTACGTTCTCCTGAGACACATTTACTAGACGATGACTGGGAACGCCTTCTTCTGTACTGGTCCCGAACCAAGAATGTGGTAAGGTCTATGAGCTCATTTTCTATTTTTTTTAAGTATTATATTCTTGCATCTTACTGTACTCTGTTCATGTAGAACAAGTGCCTAAACCTGAAGAACAACTGTTCTAATTTAAGATTCCATTGCTACCGTAGGACATAGATATATGTTTGTTTGATGCTTTTATTATGTACTAGTACTTGGCAATAGAAGACTTGGTAGTTTAATCTTGTCCACCTTACTAATGAACTGGTTCACCGAAATGAGTTTCATATACTAGTACATGCTAAACTTGTTATGTGTCTGCTTGTTTCTTCTTTTAGAATGTTGACAGAATATTGGGGAAGAGTGCCTTATTAAGCAACGGTAAAGTAAGTAATGCAGATAAGGTTTAGGATAGTGACACATCCTGTCTTGGTTTAGTGTTGGAGTTACTGGCCACTACCGCTTGCACAAGCTATTCAAACTCACTATCTGAATCAGTTCGGTTTCTTGAGTCTCAACTACAAGCTGAAAGACATCGATCAGCTATGCTGCGACAAGAAGCGGAAGGACTGCGAAAGTCCCTGGAGCATTTAGATGCATACTTTCTGGTGCAACAGCAAGCGTTGGAGGATTTTAGCGCCAAACAGGACAAAGCTAATCAGCTTGCTAAGCTTATTGCCAACATGGTGGATACCCAGGATAACGTTTCTTGACCTCTTCTGAAGTTGTTTTAGTTATGCTCTTGTTTTGCTGCCACGTTTATTTGCACTGGTGGCCAATTTTGACGGCTAGTGTATATGATATGCTGCTTTGTTCCCTATATTTGCACTGGTGGCGAACTTTGATGCCCAGTGGATGTAATATGTGTAATAGTCGTGATAGCCTAGCGTTAGTTGCTTGCTTATTTATTTCCTTGTTGTCTTGTTTATTTGTTTGCTTGTAGTCATTGCAGTTCTTTTTCCGCGGTTAACTAGTGGCTGCAATAACCTATTTTTTAAAACTAGGACACAATAACCATGGGCTAATATTTACTGTAGTGACACTGGGCCTCCTATGGGCCGTAGAAACAGTGGGCCTTCTACGGGCCGTAGAAACAGTAGGCCTTCTACGGGCCGTAGAAACAATGGGCCTTCTATGGGTCGTATCATCAATGGGCCTTATACGGGCCGTATGATCGATTGGCCAAACATGGGCCAATAACAGGCCGCATTATGGCTGTAAACGGGCTAGAGTTGGAATCGTCCGTTCATGGGCCGACCGTAACGGGCCATCGTTAATAGGCCATATTTGCTGATGCTATGAAAACGGCCCAACGTATTAACGGACAACAAACGAGCCGACTGTAACCACGGGCTGAATTTGGCCCACAAGCAGAAAATGATAGTAACGGGCCGTAAGTAAACAAATGCTGGAAATGAGCCCAAGAATATATGGGCTCTGAGAAGGCCGAAAGATAACATGGGCTGGAAACGGCCCAACGGAATAACGGGCCATTAATGGGTATAAATTGATACACTGTTCATTACGGGCCAGTTTCACCATGGGCCGTTAATGGGTGTAAAGTGATACAATGTGCATTACGGGCCAGTTTCACCACGGGCCGTTAATAGGCCAAGAGTTACATAGGGCCTCATATGGGCCGAAAGACGTCATGAGCTATACATGGGCCAGAAGTGAAAACGGGCTGGAATCATATTGGATGGCCCAGATGACGCTACTAGGCCTAATTCAGATAGGGCGTAATGGGCCTTGGGTTAGCGGGCTGTAAATGGGCTATATGCGAACAGGCCGTTAACAGGCTTTCCATGGGCCGGCCCGCCACCTTTTGACCAAGTCAAACGGGCCGGCCTTTTCACAGGAATGGGCCTCTGTTGGGCCGTGCCACGTGTGGACGTATCATAGGCGCCTATCTGACCCACTAACGAGCTGACACATGTTTCATCCGGCCAATAAGAATTTTACACGTGGAAATTTCCCATTGGTCGGGGCTGTTAATGGGTTATCGGATCCAAAACCCGACCCGATAGCTTATCGGCGTTCCATTACGGTGGATGCCACGTGTCAGTCACCCTTGACGAAAGCACTTCTGTGACGCGCGATTTATCGTCATGGAAGTGGACACTTCCCTGATGATAATTTTGGTAATGTCATGGAACACTTCTACGACAACACAGGTATGACTATCTTGATTCTGTCATAAATTTTTCATGGATGTACATGCATGACAAAAAAGCGACCTACTGTGACAAACACGTATCAGCATGGAAGTGTTTTCTTGTAGTATTTGGCATGGGAGAATCCGATGAACTAGCATCACCTAGATTATATCGACGAGTTTGATATCTTTATCCACCATGCTTTGAATGCGCGTTTGTAGCACTGTCAGCTCGTTTGGCGAACACGAGTTTGGGCCCATCTCGACCCAGGAGGTGAGTCGCATGGGAGCGCGAGAGTTGAATTCGGCAGTTGTGGCCCAGGTGGTGCCGCGGGGTTCTGTGATATAGAACCAATGTTTCTGCCATTCTTTCACAGTCTCCATGAAAGTGCCTTTTGGCCAGGAGACATTGGCCAGCTTGCTCACCATGGCGCCTCCGCACTTTGAGTGTTGGCCATCCACCACCTTCGACTTCACATTGAAGACCTTGAGCCACATCCCGAAATGGGGTTGGATGCGGAGGAAAGCCTCACACACGGCGATGAACGCCAAGATGTTGAGGAGGGAGTTCGGGAATAGATCATGGAAGTCTATCCCGTAGTAGAACATCAGCCCGCAGATGAAGGGGTGGAGTGGAAACCGTAACCCGCGGAGGAAATGAGGGATGAATACTACCCTCTCATTGGGCTCCGGCGTGGGAACAATTTGTCCCTGGGCCGGAAGGCGGTGGGTGATTCCCTTCGCTAGGTACCTGGCCGCCCGAAGCTCGGCTATGTCCTCCTCCTGGACGGAGGAGACCATCCACTTGCCTTGACCTCCTGATCCGGACATGGTTGAGTGCTTGCTCGAGACGGAGATGATGAGAACTTGGGCACTGGAGCTCAAGAATGGAAGGACAGAGGAAGAGAGAAGGTGTGGGTGGAGAAAAGGGATTCTTATCTCCTTATAAAGGCAGTAAATATTGGATGACTCCCCACTCACCTTAAAATTTGCCTACTCCAAGGGATGTGTAAACGGCACAGTTGGGTTACCCACGCCCGTATTGATGAGAATCCCGTAATAAGGGGACACGATCTCTGCTTTGACAAGACGTGCCAATGGCAAGCGCGTCTCGAAACATGGAGCGGCAGACGAAAAATGGTTCAAAATTATGACCGGACAGATGTGATGTCATGTTACGAAAAGTTGTCAGCAGATTGGACTCGTGTAAAATTATATTCTCTCTGCGGTTGTGTGTGTGATGTGTGTTACAGGTCCGGACACGTTCAATATGTCCGAAGACTATCTTGGAGTTCGGAAGGAGGAACCCGCCCTGCAATGCCGAAGACAGGTCTACGCGCTGGATACGTTGTCATTGATGCCAGGTTCAGGCGATACTGAGGGAGTCCTGGACTAAGGGGTCCTCGGGTGTCCGACCTGTTAGCCATGGGCTGGACTGATGGGTTGTGAAGATACGAAGACCGAAGACTGCAGCCGTGTCCGGATGGGACTCTCCTTGGCGTGGAAGGCAAGCTTGGCGACTAAATATGTAGATTCCTTTCTTTGTAACCGACCTTGTGTAATCCTAGATCCTCCCGATGTCTATATAAACCGGAGGACTTAGTCCAGACGGGATACTCATTATCATAGCCATACAAGCTAGACCTCTAGGGTTTAGCCATTACAATCTCGTGGTAGATCAACTCTTGTAATACTCATATTCATCAAGATTAATCAAGCAGGACGTAGGGTATTACCTACATAGAGAGGGCCCGAACCTGGGTAAAACATTGTGTCCCCTGTCTCATGTTACCATCGACCTTAGACGCATAGTTCGGGACCCCCTACCCGGGATCCGCCGGTTTTGACACCGACACTAGCCACCTATGTAATTGGATGTTTGCCGCGTATTACACACATCTTGTTTATGTGAAACATTTCTATTCTCTTGGCTCAACACAAACAATTTATCGAAATGAACTGTATGCCCTCCATTGCGCACACCTGGATCTGGATGAACTGTTTCTGTTGCGTTGCCTAATCGAAAACAGTTCATCCGAGTGAACCGTATGACGTATATCGCACACACCTTGATCTGGCTGACCGTTTCTGTTGTGTTGCCGAATCACAAGCAGTTCATCCGAGTGAACCGTAAGTTGTATATCACACATGCCTTCATCTGGCTGCCCATTTTTTTGTTCTGCCACACCGCAAACAGTTAATTGAACTAAACCGTATGCCTTGCATCACACACGTAACTAATATCTGAACCGTGTTTGATGCATCCGTCATCGCAAACGTTTTGCACCTTTTTTGATGCGTTTTTACACCACCGTTTGCGATTAATGCATTGCACATAGTTTTGTCAAAGGGTCTCTAATCGTAGTGTCGCGTTAGCAGCAACCTGCAGTAGTGCATGTGCCATTTCAGTGTGCAAAATGATGACAAACCCTGCCCATTCCACAATCATAGGCATTACATATTTTGAATGGGAAAAGCTTGTCAAAGTTTAATCATTGATGTTAGAAAGAAGACATTCGTTTAATATTTTGGAATTGGAAAACCTTGTCAAATTTTGCTCATTGATGTTAGCCAGAAGACATGCATTTGATATTTTGGGGGACGCCCTTTGTTGTGAGCAGCGTTGATCGTTTTTTCCTATTCGTGTGTTCAGTTCAGAAGTAAATATTTACTCTGCTAAGATGCATAGTCATGAATGTTGATTAATGTAAGGTATTTTAAGAGTTTGTTCTGAATGTTGTCTATGAAATGCCAGGCCTTGTGAGTTTGATTGCAAAGTTGAGCTACGAATGCTGTGGCATGCGACATCACCGTGCCTCCTGAGAATAATGCTTCGTATTGTTTTGCACATTGATCTAATGCTAGTGATTTGCATGTTAAGATGATCATCCTCTTCTGTTGTTTCTGTGCTTAAGAAGTTCATCGTCTTATGTTTCATACTTTCATTCATAGCCTATACGATAACTCGGCTAGGTTAGAAGTGAAACCATATGATCTTACGACCAACTCATCATATTAGGTCTTAATTGGATCGTCGTTTTCCAACCAAAACCACTTCTAAAACCGACGCTTGTAAATAAAAGAAGATGGTCTTGGGTGAAACACTTGGTTGGTCGTTTTCGATTGGTAAAATATACACTGATTTCTCAGATGAACACGTAACTCGTTGGTTTTCGTTACAGACCTTGGGCCGTCGATTTCATTCCGCCTATATTTTACGCGTTGTTTTTGGAGACGAGTAAATTACACTTGTATCCTTAATATAGGTGTGAAACAATCCAGAGCTCCCAAGCACGGCCTTACCGTTTCATGCCGGCTCAGTCTTTCGAAGGTGCTCATAGGGGTCAAATGATCCCGGCTTCCTGAACGACCAACAGGCGTTGTATCAGACCATCTGTAGGGCCCATGAGGCCCTCTTCGTCGTCCTTCGAGTTGTTGCACTCGCCGTGGCGCCGCGGTCTCGCGTTGTCAACATGGTCAACGAACATGAGAAATCAGGAGATGACTTTACTTGGAGAGGGTGACAGTAGGGACCCACCAGGGCCATAGTCGTACGTACGCAAGTGCCTCATTGTATACAACTATAACTTTTTTGCTTCCTCCTGGTTTCCTGACATCACGATCCCACACCATTGTCAACCTATATAGTCAATAGGTGAGATAATTAAACAAGGAGCGGCCGATAGCTGGGACCCAGCAGCTCGAGCAGTATTTGCTTTTGGAGGTGTGAGTAGAGTTTTTCTTGAGGAATGTTTTTGTTGTTGTTCGGAGGAGCAGGGTATCAACTGGGCGGGCTGTGGCCCATCTAGCCCAGGCTATTATTTTCTGTCGACCAAATATCTAGCCTAGATATTAATTTTTTTAATGTAAAAATGGCTAGCCCAGCTATACTTTTTTTTGCGGAATACCCAACCCAGGTCAACTTGTTATTCTCCGCCCCGCATTCGGCTTGCCAAGAAAATGTTTAAGAAATAATAAATGGGATGTAATTATAAAAAATTGGTTGTAAACATAAAAAAACACATCGAACAGGTAATTAGTTTGAAAATTACTATTGTTGGATTTTTTAATTTCATTACTTGTTGCGCGCACAAAATTTCGTTGGATTTTTACCTAATACCAATTTATTTTGAAATTATATTTAATCTGACTCCAAACTTTGGGATAAAAAATATTTCGGATCCCATCAAAATGTTGGAAATTTTGTTGAATTTTTTTTTTGACCAGTTGGTTGGAATTATTAACCGTTGTCCTGGCTAGAAAATGGGTTGTAATTTTAACAAAAGTAAATGGGCTGAGTAAATTCCATTAGAATTCAAAAATGGGTTGTACATTATAACAAGTCGCAAATGGGCTATATTTTCTCTGCCATGGATGTGATGGTCACTTGTGGGCCTACTAAGATGGCGCATACGCAATGCTTTGTCAACTTATAGTGAATACACGATTCTAGTAGCAGTGGCCGTTGGATGTCCATCCAATGGCTGTGGTGCTTCTTCAATCTCGGATATTCATGCTTCAGCCGCCCAAACCACCGCCGGCGGTACCACCTGCTAACGCCTCCCATGGCCGGCTGTGCTGCTGCTCAGGCCTCACCGGCCCACCCTACTCCCATCGCCGTCCAGTCCATTCCTCTATTCACGAACACCTCATGTTATTCTCTAGTGATGGCAGCCTCACACCATAGTCGAACCAGTGAACCCTCGTACTCCCCTCCATGTGGGCATCCACTGCTATGTCTTCGTCGGCTCCAGGTCATTCCCTTCCTAGGCCTCACCATCGTCCATCGCGTTGGTTCTCTTGGCGCCGCGTGGTCAACATTGTCAACAAATGACAGCCATCCGAACAGGCATGTACATGGAGTGACTGGCAGTAGGGACCCACATGGCCCATGGCCACATGCGAGCAAGTCCCTCATAATGCGAAACAAATGATCCCCCTGACAGGTTAGAGCCACAAACTACATCTTCGCACGCAAGGAAGTGTTTCCTTTATTACGCAGAAAGAAAGTTACCTCTCCCTGACAGCTGGGACCCATCAGCTTTATTATGATCCATTTCGCGAATATATAGATTGTACCAAAGATGCTAAATTTTTTTTTATTCTAACTCAAAAAAGAAGAAATTTTAGAAACCAGAAAACATCTTTGTACGCAAGCAATTGCCACCTTATTACGAGCAAAAAAATGACTCCCCCCTGCTAGCTGGGATCCACCAGATTTGGAGGCTGACTTGTGGGCCAACTAAGTTGATGCGTACGGGTTCTATCAACATAGTCAAAATGACTAGCTGTAGTGACCGTTGGATGTTAAATCAACGGTTGTGTTGCGTCTTCAACCTCTAGTCTTCTTGCTCCAGCCACCCAAACCAGCGCCCGCCATACTGCCTGCTCCAGCCTCCTGTGGCCGGCTGTGCTACCTCATAGGCATCATGGACCGACCATACTATGACTGGCCAGGCCTTCCCTCTACTCACCCACATTCCATGTTATTCTCCGGCAACGGTAGCCTTACGCCGCAGTCGAACAAGTGAACCCTCATACTCCCCTCAGCGTGGGCATCCACCTGCCTCGTACTCTCTGGCTCGGTGCTGTTCCCTTCCTAGGCCTCACCATCGTCCACCGCCTTGATGCTCTCGGCGCCTCGTGGTCAATGAGGTCAACGAATGACAGCCATCGGAAGAGGACTTTAGGCTGTGAGGCTGACAGCTAGACCCACTAGCTACATCTTTGAACACAAGGAAGTGCCTCCTTATTACTCGCAAAATAAAAATGATTCCCCCCCCTGACAGCCAGTACCCACTAGTTATATATTTGCACACAAGGAAGTGCGTCCTTATCCTCCCTGACAGCTGGGACCCACGCGGGTGAAGCATACGTAGCGTTGTCTGTCTGGCCGCGAACTTGTACGTACATACTGGTCGATCGGTCTCTCTCAATGATGAACCGTGGCTGAACAAGCAGCGGCACGTGTAGTAGTAGAGCCCCCGACGTAGCAGTTCAGGCAGTCCAGTCTAAACCGTCTACACGTACGTACATCCAAATGCCAAAAAATATGGCCACGTACGTACATACGGGCGTAGTGTCGAATGCCTACTCGCACAAATGTATGACTAGGGCTCGTGTACGTGGAGAGGCAACGGATGGCAACAACTACGTCCTATTCATCGGAAGCCAACCGGCTGGGTCAGAATGGAGAAACTACGTCGTGTTCATCGGGAGGCAATGGAATGTGTCTTGTTCATCGGGAATGAACCGGCTTGGATGGAAAAGCCGAAACGGGGTTTGGCGTACCACAATACGGAGGAAAACGGCCTTCTGTTCGACCACGTATGGTTGAAACGGGGTCATGTTCATCGGGAAGGGTCTGGCGTACCGCACAACGAAGGAAACAGACTTCTGTTCAAGTGCCTACGGTCGAAACGGGGTGCTATTGATCGGGAAGGGTGTGGCATACCGCAAAACGGAGTAAACAGACTTGTGTTGGAGCGCCTACGGTCGAAGCGGGGTCCTGTTCATCAAGAGGGGTGTGGCGTACCGCAAAACGGGACTCCACGAGCTACTGTCAATCCATCGTCTACTGCCTCGCTCCAGCCTCCACGGGCTATTGTTCATCCACCGTCGACTTCCTCCAGCCTCCACCTGCTACTGTTCATCCACCGTCGACTTCCTCCTGCCTCCACCAGCTACTATTCATCAATGGGGTCGCCTCCACCGACTACTGTTCAACCAGCCCTCCATGGGGTCCTGTTCATCCAGCCTCCACCGCCTACTGTTCAACCAGCCCTCCACTGGGTCTTGTTCATCCACCCCCACCTCCTCGATCGGGGTCCTATTCATCAAGCAGCAATGGCCTACTACTACCACGGGGTCCTGTTCATCCAACCCTTATTGGGAACTGTTCATCCAACCCCCAACAATGGTCACTGTTCATCAAGAGGGAACAGGTTCGATCGGCTTCAGTTAGCAGCAGTAGCCAAGAAATCACTTGATCGAGTTCAGTTAACAGCCAAGGAATCGATTGATCTCTCGGGTTCAGTAACGTGAGTAGCTAGCACAATCGCTCGGGTTTAGTTAACAGCCAAGGGATCGATTGATCTCTCGGGTTCAGTAACGTGCGTAGCTAGCGCAATCGCTTGGGTTCAGTAAGCGAATGCCTTGCTTGGGTTCAGTTAGAGCCCAACGCCTTGCGCACATGCGCTTACGTGTACGAGAGAAACACGCAAACCTCCATGCATCCCTTGGCCCCGACCACCCACCATAACCGGGAACTCCCAGATATTTTCCTCGCCCTCGCTTCTACCATGATTTTTCCATTATGGATGGCCCAAAGAATGTCATGCAGGTTTCGTGGCTCCCCTAGAAGGTTTTGGGGTATTTGAGAATATATATATATATATGCAAAAGAAATAGGTCGGTGGAGTCACGAGGGGCCCACAAGGGTCGGGTCGTGCCCTCCAACCACTACAAGAAATATGTCAACTTATGACCACCACTATTGGTCACTGAATGGTCACAAATTTCCATTTATGACCTTTTTGTGACCAAAAACATAAGGTCAAAAGCTGGGCGTCGTAAACTGACTATAGCGACCTTTCTTCTGGAATGGTTCCAAACATTTATGACCAAAATATGTCCACTGTGGCGTTTTGGTCACTAGCAACCTCCCCAGGCCACGTAGGCATCCAGCGTGGCAAGCTGATGTGGCACAAGATTCAGCCCGGTCCAATTCAGTTTTCTACATGGGCCGAGCCCAACAATTCGGCCTTTTTATGATTTTTTTTTCCTTTTAATTTTGGTCAGCTACATGGGTCTGGCCCAACAATTCGGGATTTTATTTATTTCTGGTCCATGGCCTTTTAACATTTCTGGTTTACATTCAGCCTTTTTATACATTCAAATAACAATTCGATCCTGAAGTTGGTCCAGTACTCTTTTCATCCCATTCACATATTCGTACAAATGATCCTCCTTTTCGACAAATTTTGCAAATAATTTCATATTTCAGCACTAAATATCTTTACATCACAGGCCATAAAGCCCTACAAAATAGTATCACTTGTTCCTATACAAAAGTATCAAATGATACGTACAACAAAACAGAATACATAAAATTTAGTTCAACAAAAATAAGTTTTCTTCCTCTTCCGTCTTCCAGAACACACAACACCTGTGAAAATAAAGATGCCACAATAAAAATGGAAGGATCAGCCATTAGAACCAATAATATTGAATACAAGGGAAACAATCAAACTAAAGAAATGAAAGGCATGCTGTTGATTACCATAACAAACAGAAATGTAATCTGATTGCACAAGACATATGTCATTATCACACACCCAGACAAGCAAAGCATTAACATGTGAGGATCAGACAAACGAAGCATTCACGCTGATGATTAACTTATAAGCCTAGCCACCCTCAATCCTCAATACAACACTAAGTTTTACTACTCCGGGCAACATAATACACTACAGTCCAGAGGCACCTCAATGCATTACTGTCATAGTGGGGATGAAAGGTGCTTGTTAATTAAACAGGCACCTCAATTTTAGCACAAATAGGAGAAGGCGTCCAAGCACAAAATAGACGCAGCCATTCCCTCCTTGCTGCGAGGCTCGGTTCAAAACAGAGTCTTCAGCCAAGGAATGGGAGAAGTAAGCAGTAGTACTCGTCAATGTGAAAATCAGATATATATTTTTTGGGTTGATGATAAACTCTGGCACTAAACTGAAAATTAAACTTGAACTGAACATTGTATACAGTACGTTTGGTAGTGCTTCACTTCCTAATTTAATTTGTAGTATTATTAAAACTTTCCTAAATTATACAGTAAGCCCTCGTTATTAATCTAAGAAATACTGTACAGATTTTGAGCGTTTATAAACACTGGCACTGGTCTAAAAATGTACACTTAAACTGAACACTGTTAACGTTAGTTTTAGGCATTCTGTACCATTTCGTCCCCAGCTCAGGCAAAACATCAAACATGCAGCATGCAAACTGATAAAAGCACATGTAGAGAAAACGCATTTCAGCATGTTCTGAATATCTTCACCAAGCTCCGTTTCCGACAGTACTTACAGAGTTTATTGGTTGCAGAGTCACCTATGCGTAGACCTCGTCAGTGTCCTTGTCAGCCTGTGCAAAAAAAGCAGCATTCATCAGGATTAAATGGTTAATGCATAAGGCCACTAACCCCTACACCTGAACCTGAAGATGAACCAAGTAGACCTACATGCATGGTGATGTTGTGGACTTGACACAGCAAAATCGACTCCAGGAAATATCAACAATCCAATTCACAGATATAGAGAAAAGTAATACTTAAAAACGGGAAAATGTCTAAACAACAAGCTAGCTACACGTTATACAGCGTCAGCTTATTTCACTGCTCCATGGATGGAGCTTACAATACACTAACCACTTAGACACACTAATGCAGATTAAAGGGATGATATGCATGTTTTGTGCATGTTGGTTTAGGTAGATCTATTCTGGATACCAATGTTTATCTCCTTAGACCTTAGGCATTCCATCAAATTGGTATTCTACAATGAACTGAATAATTCAAGGAATCACCTAGTAGTGGCAAGAATATACAATTGTACAAATGCAGTGCAAAAAGACTAACTACGCAATAGTAGTGGCAAGAATATTCTACACCTGAAGCGTACAACCTCAACAAGCATAGCACACAGTAGCAGAATTAGACAGTCTGATCCTGATGAAACAACCAATTATTGCTGCTTGATCCAGTTCGGAATTTAGACACTGTTGTGGTTAGCTTGCGTTGTCTTAATTACCTTGAGGCTGCCGTGGCAGGAGCAGGGGGCTTCCATGCTGGAGTCCTAGTCCTGCTCCTGGCAGATCCTGCACTCCACCATCTTGCTCGGCGTTGGCGGTCCGCGGTCACCGGCGGCGGCAGTGACGTTGCAGCAGTAGTCGATGGCCAGCGCCGCCTCCGTGTCAGGCTGCTTCCTGGTCCCGATGGCCGTCTCCAGCATGGACTCCGTGAGCAGCCGGTCCACCAGCAGCGCGAGGTGTTCACCCATGGGCCCTACAAGCACGCACGCACAGCATCATCAGCAGCATCGAGATGGGGATGCGTCTAGTGGAGGCAGCCAGCAGTAGAACCTGATCTTGCCGTGGCTCATCTGGAAGTCCAGCGGCCGCACCTCCACGCCGATCGTCGCTACAGAACACCGTGCAGATCAACAACAACAGTCAGCAACATCAAAGGCAACATCGTCCCTCGATAGAAACACGAGATGCGACCGAGGGGCGGGGAAGGAACCGAAATAGAATTGTCGACAAGCGAAAACAATGCAGCAACCGCCTCGAAATTCGTCGAAAAGCAACCGCCTCGGAACAGATAATAGAGGAAGTTGAGGAGATCCACGCACCATTGCGTCGTTTCCTCGGCGCTCTGCTTGGACTTGGAGCGGCATGATGCCCATGGCGGCAGCACGCGCCCGGGAGTGCGAGGACGAGAGGTCGGCCAGGCCGAGGAGCTCCAGGGTGGTGGTGTACTCGACGTGCTGCGGGTGGCGCTGGAGGACGCGCGCGACAGATCTCGACAGGGAACGCCGGCCTCCCCAAGCCCCGCCGGTGGGGAGAGCCAATAAATTCCCCGCAGGCGTAGATCTCATCCCCCAGTCAGAGGGCACGGCTTTGCTTTGTTGGAGGAGGAAGGGTGCCGGGTGGGCTGGTTGCTTTGGTTGGGTGGGGGAAGGGGAAGGGCGAGAGGATTAGGGCGTGGGGGGGCCATGGGCGGCGGCGAGCTCGGCCGGAGGGAGGTGGCGGCGGTGATCTGGAAGGGAGGAGGCGAGCTCTCGCTCTCTCTCTCTCTCCATCGGGCGAGACAGCGAGGAGATGGAAGGGGATCGATGGATGGATGCGGGAAAGAAAGGAGGCGGGGGGGTGGATGGAAAATGACCAGCTAGGGTTTCGGGGTTGGTGTGAAAGGGTTGAAGAGGGTCGTTGGATCTGCGAGCATCCGACGGCGTACGATGCATGATCCGTGTGAGACACCCACGGACCAATCAGAATGCAGTATGATGTTATGACCATCTAAATAGGTCATAGTTGCCTAAAAATAATGTGTTAAAATCGTGTCAGTTATTTTATGACCTAACAAATTCAAAAAGGAAATGGAAAACCTTTTCATTGTGTCACCAAAATGTGAACAAGTTTTCATAAAAGAATAACAAACATGAAAAAAGATAAATATCTTTTAAAAGGTGTCGTGAGAAATGAGTTTTTTGGCAAAAAAAATTATTTTCCATTTTTCGAATGCCCAAAATGAGTTTTTTGTGAAGGACCTCCCATATATTTGTTGCAAAATTGTACCAAATTGTTTTGATAAAATACTAGGCCATATTTAATGCACAATTGACAAAATGGTTGGGTGTAAAATGTTTTTATCCACCTCTCGTGAAAAAGACAAATTTTCGCCGATTCAGCTGGAAGCGGGTCAAATTTGAACTATAGCTGCCTTGTAGTTTGCTCTTTATTTTTTCCAAAAATCATTTCTAGGTACATAAGTATCAATTTAATCATAGAAACACCAAAAAAATTCCAAGATTCAACCACTAGCTAGGAACGGTCAAGCCCGCCGTTTTGACCGCATTTTCAAACGGGCATAAAAAATTCAAAAAAAATCAAAAAATTGGGAAACCTTCGCATTGTGTCATCATATGTGTCCAAGTTCCCAGGAAAAATAATAAACTTGTAATACGGCAATTATTATAAAAAAGTGTTCTCAGAAACGAGCTATCACGTGTGGAGATCAATGGCTTTCAAGCCAAATGATCAATCTTATGGCCACATTCATGGCATAGTTTGTTCAAATGATATCATATTGTGCACAAGGGTGCATATTGGAATGGCAAACGATGTTGCTTAAGGAAGTTTTCATTTTCTTTGGACGAAAAAACCATTTTCCATTTTTCGAGTGCCCAAAAGGAGGTTTTTTTTGTGAAGGACCTCCCAAATAATTGTTGCAAAATTGGACCAAATCATTTTTCTAAAATACTAGGCCATATTTAATGCAAAATTAACAAAATGGTTGGGTGTAAAAGTTTTGATCCACCTCTCATGAAAAAGACAAATTTCCGCCGATTCAGCGGGAAGCGGGTCAAATTTGAACTGCAGCTGTCTCATAGTTTGCTATTTATTTTTTCCAAAAATCATTTCTAGATACATAAGTACCTATTTAATCATAAATACATGGTTTGGTGGCGATACGTCGAGGTTTGGGCGGTGGCCGAGGGCCCCAACTCTAGAGCGCGTAAACTCGCATGCCCGCCGCGTGGTCACCGCGTGACCCTGGCATTGCCATGTGTTCTGGGCGGCATAGGCATGTCTAGTGGGTTGGGCACTCCCCAGGTAGGTGCTAGGAAGAAAATTACAACATAAGATTCTCACGAGGAGACCGATCGATGCTCAAACATGAATAAGCAGCCAAGTGTTTGATTAGCGGTACGGGAAATGCACATGGCCAATGGGCGTGAGTTTTGGCCGAGGATGATCATCTACTAAGGAGAATGTATTCACAAATTTTCAGCTCAAAAGGAGGATCCTAGGTGGTACTTGCTTTGCAAAGTACCACACTGGAAAAAAATATGAATGTTGAAGCTGGGCTCAAAATAATGAATGGATTGAGCTGAAATTTGGTGGAGGATGGTTATTTGGGCATAGGAAAGCATTGTAGAAAATTGATATCATTTTGACATGCCAAAGTAGTACTTCCTTCACAATGCTCTTCTATGGACAAAAACTTAGGAAAACTAGTGAGAGAGATTGGATGAATGAAATAAGCTAAAAATTGGTGTATGTAAGTTACATTGGCATGGTCATGCGCTGGTAAATTTTCAGATCATTTGGGTAAGCCTAGCTAGTACTTACTTCACAAAGCTTCTCTCAAGGTAGAAACTTTGGAAATTTCCTGAGAAAGATTTACTAGGAAAATTGAGCTGAATATTATCATGTGGAAATGATTTGGGTATGGAAGAGTGTCTGAAAAGTTTGAGGGTAATAGGAGGGGTCTATATAACACTTGCTTTGCAACGTGCCAATTTGGCCATAAAATATAAATTGAACCTGGGCTCACATAGATGATTTGACTAAGCTACAATTTGGAGGAGGGTGATAATTTGGGCATATGAAGGAACTGTATAAATTTCATGTCATTTAGAGATATAAAAAAGGTACTTCCTTCACAATGCTTCTAGGTGGACAAAAACTTTGGAAATTTGCCGAGGAAGATTTGCTAGGCAAATGGAGCTGAATTTTGTCATGCGGTAATGATTTGGATAGGAAAGAGTGCCCAAAAATTCCAGGGCAATCAAGAATATAAAAATAGCACTTCCTTCATAAAGTGTTGTTGTGAACAGAATAGGAAAATGAATATTGTTGAATTAGTTTTGAACTAGCCAAGGAAGGATTTTTACATATTTGATGAAGATATGCCCCAAAGAATTTATGAGATTTTTTGGGAATTTTGGGAATGATAGAAATATAGGTTGCTTCACAACCTAGGGCAAAAACTGCCACATGGACATGACACATAGGCAAAACTGATGAGATGGCGCCTAGTCATCACAACCCACCACAATCTACAAGGCTATGACCATCTATATTAGTCATTAACAACTAGAAATAAGGCAGCGGACTAGCACTGTTTGCTTTGTGACCATTTCGTGTAAGGAAATTACGACCTTTCTGACAAAAATGGTCGCAATGGTTTAGGGTTTGGAACCCCCTGAACAGCTTTTGACCAATTGGTCTAAAATGGTCATAAATTTATGACCAATTCTTCGAGGGTCACTGACAGAAGGTCATAAGTTGACATATTTCTTGTAGTGAACCTTGTGGCCGCCTCGTGGCTTTCTTGACGTGCACTCCAAGCCCTGTGGATGTCTTTTGGTCTAAGAAAAATCATCATGAAAGTTTCATTCCATTTGGACTCTGGTTGGTATTCCTTTTCTACAGAACTCTAAAACAAGGGGAAAAAACAGAAACTGGCACCGGGCTCTAGATTAATAGGTTAGTCCTAAAAATTATTAAAATAGCATATAAATGCATATAAAACATCCCAAAGAGATAATATAATAGCATGGAACAATAGAAAATTATAGATACGTTGGAGACGTATCACCCACCACATCTATGATGGTACGTGCTTTTGTCACAATTATCGTCATAGAAGTGACATAAGCATGACAGGAAAAAATTCGTTCAGCCCAAAATGTCACGGATGTGTCTTTTTTTGTAGTGTCTACATGCTTCCACTCCACAATGGTGAGACACCAATAGAGAGTTGGTATTCTCAGATATTTAATAGAGAATTAGCCATGTGCGCAAGCAAACATGTGAGCATAATGGGAAACCACCTCAACGGCTTCTTCAAAGAAGAAAAGTTTGCTTTTATGGAAGTTAATTTTCAGACTCGGTATTTGCTCAAACGTTGAAAGCAAGAGTTTCAGGTTTCGAGCCTTGTCCATGTCATCACTGGTACGTCGAGGTGCTATACAAACGATTTTTAACCCCTTTCCGCGGCGGCATTTTGAACCATCGCCAAGTGAGTGTGTGCGATAGGGGGGTCCTTCCCACACGACCCAGAAACCGTCAGGGATAGGCCCTCACGCTAGGAAAAATGAGATCGTGTGCAATGGGCAAGCGATCAAATACAATTATTCAGGCCCAATCGGTTCCGGTCATAAGTACATCCCACACAGTCAGTCTCAGACAAACGTTTGTTTGTTATGTCATTCTGCACAGTCAATCCAAGGAATACGTTTCTGTTCTTATGTACATCCCACACAGTCAATCCAAGAAGTACGTTTCCGTTCGTATGTACATCCCACACAGTCAATCCAGGAAAAACGTTTCCATTCGTATATACATCCCACACAGTTTTATGTATAGCCTCGTGTGTGATAGGTGTAACTATCACACACACTCTGCCTCGGTTAACCGTTTGCTTTTATTCAACTACATCACACACGGTTTGATGAAGAATATTGTATGGCATTGGGCTATCCATCACAACCGCTTTTACTGCTAGAACCGTTTGCAAAGTTCCATGGCCCATTTAGCAGGTTCATTAGTTTACTATTAATAATTCCATTATTACGCAAATTCACATTTCATATCGATCAGTTGTTTACCAATTTCATATCAGGCACATGAATATATTTTAACATCATAGTATGATAGATACCTGAAAACGGCACAGTACAATATATAAGAACAATATTAGAACAGTATATTCATTTCCCAAATCGAGATGATCCAGGCTCGTCTTATCCACCTCTGCTTTCAGTTCAGTAAGAACCTGTTTTGCACTGACCAACTCAGAAAGTGCCTCTCCTTCGCCAACACCATCTTAGCAAAGTCTAATTTAAAAAATCTGAGCTCATTCTCCATTTTCCTCTTTTTTCCCGCATCTTGAAATATTCTTTAGTGTTGACAACACTTTCTCTAAGCCTACCTTTGTTCTCTTCCGCATACATGCTCCAGAGCTTTGCTAGGCACATCTTCAAAGACTGTGTCCACTCTTGATCAATCCACTCCAGGTAAGAACACTTATGTTCATCCTATTATATTTAAGACTAGATCAGTAACAATTGTAGCGGAAATGGGTTTCTAGCAACATAGAAAATCACCAAATACATATTTTGAAAAATTGAAGAAGCTATAAGTAACTATAACAATGCTACAAGTTCTTAGTCATTTACTATAAATAACAAATTGAACATTTTATGAGGAAGCTAAATATAACTGCAACAGAATAGCGACAGTGTTTGGATGACATCAAATTGATACTAACGGGTGTGTACATGCACAAATTTAGTAACATAGAACACATAGCACTAAGAACGTCCACTATGTATGCCAAAACCGGTGTCAAGACAACTGTTGCTACATTTGGCACCGATGCCCTGCACTGGCGAGCCGATGCAGTGGAAAAAAAATCAGGGAACCGGACTCCAGAGCTCCTAGTTGCTCCGATGCCTAGTTCCTTCATGCCATAAAGATTTAGTATTTTACTGCTTGGCTGCTCGGATGTGTGGAACAAAGTTGGCTGCACAAACTACTGAAGCGGTGCCAAATAATTTTCTAATGGCACAGTTGATGAGATGGAAACATTTTTAGATACTAGGTACAAACTGTGACACTATCTTAACATCCAGAATAACATAGCATAGTGACAGTGTCTGAATCACATCTAACAAATGATTTTTAACAATGAAAGTGGGACCAACCTTCTCTGTACATGCTAGAAACTTCCTCCCACTGTCCACAGATTCAAACGCAACTAACTTCATGCATGGAGATTGATGGTGACAATGAGCAGGCAAATCTTTAGCCACCTCGCTCCATTCGTTCCAACTGATGGTCCTAGGGAGCTACAAGAGGAAGAAATGACTCAAATCGACCGCTGGGTTAAATTCCTTCATTCCAAGTCATAACCCGAGAGAGAGAAGAGAGGCATACCCAGATGGTGAAAGAGTCATCATCAGAGGAGGAACCGCTTGAGAGGTCATTGAAGAAGACCTTAGCGACCCCGACGGTAGGATGCGAAACGGCGAGAGAGAGGAAGCAAGCGAGGAAGCGACGATAGCTTCAGAAGGAAGGAAGGAGGAAACAGGGGAAATATGACTTATGGTCGGGGATAAAAGGGGATGGGGAAGGGGGCGGGGGTAGATATTTTTGTGGTAGGCCAAAAATTTTGAAATGTGGAGGGGAACTTTGCGCGCGGTGCCGCCTGACACCATTGACTTTGAACGATTATGTGCACCGCAAACAATTCTTCTGCTATACGCGCATGGGATGTGTTTGATAATTCAAATTTTGGTGGAAATTTCCCTGGGTACTATCCTCATCCACGTAATTGCATAATTTAACATCGCTTGCTAATTTGGGCACACAAAAGAGCGTACAGCACACAGACCACACTTACTGAATCGAGCAATTTCAGTAATTAAATAGAGCCAGTTGACCTAAATATTACTCTAACAAAAGACCAGCATTAAAAACAAAGCCTGAGTACGCATAATTTTAAAAAAGCCGCCACCGAGTCGGCCTATGCATCGCTGGTGTGAGATGAGACGTCGATGACCTGTCCTGGCGACATGCCGCCGTTGGTGGACTCTGCGTCCCCCTACTGAAGTCGACCGCGTCCTCGTCCTTGTCCTTCGCGCCGCCCTCATAGTACTCGTATTAGTGGTTGCGCCAGAGCTCGCGTTGGTACTCCACCAATGATTCCTCGACGGACAGACTCTTCTCTACCTCGACCTCGGCCACGCGCAACTCCTCCTTCCGGCGCTCCTCGATCTCTGCCGCCTCTTGCATCTCCAGCTCCCGCTCGAGGATCTCATGAGGAAGCCGGTGCTCCATGGCCATTGCCGCCTTTTTGGATGTGGGTTGCATGCTGGATTCCAAGGTGGCATGGAATATCTTGGCATGTGTGTCCTCGATCTTGGCATGGATGGCCTCGACCCAGGCCAGGGCGACATCGGTGGCACGGACGCCAGATCGAGCGCTCTCAGCATTGGCAGCCACCATCACAGTAGCTGCTGCAACCGTCTCGGCTGCTGCAGCTGCCATGTCGGTTGCAACAGATGCCTTCTCGGCAGATGTGGTCGCGCTCAATGCGGATGCGGCGGCACTCTCGGCGTAGGTGGCCGCGCTCTCCGCACAGGAGGCGGCGCTCGGGGAGGATGCGACCACTGTACGGGCCCTCACGAAGTGTTTCCATGGCGTCATCTTTGCAAGAAGGGGTTGTGAGAATGGGCATCGGGATTCATGGATTCGAGGGTTGCCGGCACCGGAGCAGATGAGCCGGCGAAGCTTAAGGAGGGAGACTTAAATAGACCCACGAATTTTCATCGCAAATTGTTCCCACAAAAACATTGTGTCTGATGTTGTTGATATTTTTTATAAGCTGTGAAAGACGAATCTAGAGTAAAGTGGCAACGGATGGTGTTTTAAATGTACGAGAAACATTCGTAGTACTAATACAACTGTCATGTGAAAATTTGGAAATTTTCAGGGGTCATTTAACCTTTTAAGACATTTAAGTGATTTTTTATCCATTTAATGACTGTAATTCAAATTTGAACTACATGAACATGAACATGCAACAGCTAACGATAATGGTTGGAAAATTCATATTTGTGTACTTGTGTGCAAGTTAATTCCATCTGCAGTAAATTGGAAGGAATTTTCAAACATACTAGTCTCACGGCTATGACACAGCATGGAGTGTCGTGGCATTTAAATTCCAAAAAATTAAAAAAAGATCAAAAACACGTGAAACCTTGCTTAATGTAATGTCATGCCACCAAGATGATGTGGTAAAAAATTTGGCATGTTTGACAAAAGTTTGGACACACACCCCTCACAAACCGAAGCAACTCACTAGAAGGCTCGTGGTTCCGAGAGGGAACAATGCATGTTTGATGACGAACGGGTGATAGCTTCCTATTACAGCCTTCAAAATTTTCTACAGTTAACATGCACTAATACAACTGTCATTTGAAAATTTCGAAAATTCCACGGGTCATTTGACCTTTTAAAGACATTGAAGTGATTTTCTAGCCATTTAATGACCGTAATTCAAATTTGAACTATATCTACATGCAACAGCTAACCATAATGGTTTGAAAAATCATATTTGTGTACTTGTGTGCGAGTTAATTCCATTTGCAGTAGATTGGAAGGAATTTTCAAACATATTGGTGTCACGACCTGAACACATGCATGGGGTTCCATGGCATTTAAATTCTAAAAAATTAAAAAAAGATCAGAAACACATGAAACCTTGCTTGATGTAATGTCATGCCACCAAGATGATGTGGTAAATTTTTGGCATGTTTGACGAAAGTTTGGACACACACCCCTCACAAACCAGAGCAACTCACTAGAAGGCTCATGGTTCCGAGAGGGAACAATGCATGTTTGATGACGAACGGGTGATAGCTTCCACTTACGGCCTTCAAAAAATTTCTACAGTTAACGTGCGCTAATACAACTGCCATTTGAAAATTCAGAAAATTCTAGGGGTCATTTGACCTTTTAAAGACATTGATGTGATTTTCTAGCCATTTAATGACCGTAATTCAAATTTTAACAACATCTACATGCAACAGCTAACCATAACGGTTTCAAAAATCATATTTGTGTACTTGTGTGCGAGTTAATTGCATGTGCAGTAAATTTGAAGGAATTTTCAAACATATTGGTGTCACGGCGTGGACACACATGCATGGAGTTCCATGGCATTTAAATTCCAAAAAATAAAAAAAATCAGAAACACATGAAACCTTGCTTGATGTAATGTCATGCCACCAAGATGATGTGGTAAAAAATTTGGCATGTTTGACGAAACTTTTGACACACCCCTCACAAACCGGAGCGACTCACTAGAAGGCTCGTGGTTTTGAGAGGGAACAATGCATGTTTGATGATGAATCGACGATAGCTTCCTCTCATGGCCTTCAAAAAATTCTACGGTTAACGCGGACTAATACAACTGTCATGTCAAAATTTGGAAAATTTCTGGGGTCATTTGACCTTTTTAAGACATTTAAGTGATTTTCTAGCCATTTAATGACTGTAGTCCAAATTTGAACTACATTTACATGTAGCGGCTAACCATAATGGTTCAAAAACAATATATTTGTGTTCTTTTGTGGGAGTTAATTCCATGCGTAGTAAATTGGAACGAATTTTCAAACATATTGGTGTCATGTCTTGGACAAATGCATGGAGTGCCAAGGCATTTAAATTCAAAAAAAATAAAAAAATGACCAGACGATGTAAATATCTGGTGTTCAAAAAAGAAAATATAAAGATCTGGCAAAACAACCAGGCCCCACACGATTGGCACTCTATTTCGCGCATCGAGGTTTGGAAGGTGAGTAGCGTGGGTTATTAATCAGACACGGTTCTATATTGGAAACCATCAGCTATTAAGTTCATACACGGCTTTTCCTGCAGGAATTGTGTGTAATTCAAACTACAGTACTCGTAAGTTCCAGCGACCGGCATGTTTATTATTCCCGTTGATCTAGATTCTGGCCGCCAATAAATACTACCTTGCTCATGTCGTCCCGCCTTCATTCTCATCAAAATACTCCCCTCGCTCGCCCTCTCTCTCTCAAATCTCTGTCATGGCGCCACCAATCTGCCCACGTGCCGATGAGGAGGCGCCGCCCCCCGAGGACGCTCGATCGAAGAGCAGTGATGAGGAGGACGCCTAGGCACTGCTGGACGATGTTGCACCAGATGCCCCCAACTTTGGAGTGATTTGGGGGCCAATACAATCTTTGTCTGTGGAAGTTGTTGCCGCCAGCTGAGAAAGCCAGGCAAGTGGCATTCAAGAAGGAGATGGCAGAGGAGGAAGCTAGGTATCAGGCGGCCTGTGAAGCCCGTGATGCCGCCTGGAAAAAGGAGGCAGTGGAGCCTTGGGGGCGGGCGCGTTGTCGTGCTGAGGAGGTGTACGAAGATGGGTACTTCACGAGGAAGGTCAAAGGCGCTAGGCACCTCATCGCTATGTGGAGGTGGGCCGATAAGCTCCAGTGTGCCACTGACGAGAGCTCTGGTGGGCTCCCAATGAAATGGCAAGATCGTTCTTGCTCATCTGCTAGCAAGAGGTAGATCGGTACGTCAAGCTCTGCAAGGCGGAGTACTGCCTCCACACTGGGAAGACGCCCCGCGCCAGGGAGCTGCTGGTGAGGGGCTGCCGGAATACTGCCCCCAGGTGGGATTATTAGTGTTAGTATTGTTCGTTTTCAATTTTATGCATTGTACCTAGTAGTTAAGTATCATTGACGAACTAATGAACAATTAATATATATATATTATGAATTACATTTCTATCTATTTTCGTACACTAATTTCTATCTAGATGTTATCATCCACACGTACAGAATGGAAAGCATATATACGCACATTAAAATAGAACATATAAGAATGGAAAATATAGTACACACATTGAAACAGAGCAATATTATGACTGCTGTGAATACATAGCAATCCACGTCAAAACAACTCAACAAAATAAAACGCGTCCATGAGACCATGACCAGCAGCCCTTGCCTACGGTAGCTCTTGGCTCTTCCTGAACTCGTGCAGGCGTTTGTCCAAGCGGTCCACACACTCGCGGTACATCTGGAGCGCGATTTCGAGCTCCAAGTTGGCTATTTTATCTGAGATCACCAGCTCGAGGATGCGACGGCCATGTTCCTCTACTGCGCCCAGGTGGAAAACTGGGCCAAGGAGGCGGCCGAGCCTAGCGACCAGCGCGTTGGCATCGAGCGGGCCGCGGACAAGGCGAACGGCGTGACCCATGCGAACGGCACGGCAGGCGTCCGGTGCAAGTACATCACAGACGGCCTCTGCCCACTCCCGGCGAGGAATGGGGGTACTGACGGGACGTGTACCCAGCTACGACGCCTTGTCGAAAGCAGGCAAGCGCTGATGGGTCCGCTCTTGCTATGCGGCGCACCGCGCCTCTCGCTCTGCGGTGCTCCAACGGTCTCGCTATGCGGCAAGCCACAGCCTATCAGCACAGACACGCCTAGCTTGCTCTGCGGCACGCCATCGATCATGTTGTGCGGCGAGCTACAGCCTCTCGGCGCTGACATGCCTATCTTGATCCGCGGCGCTGAAGCGACATGCTCCAAGGGTCTGCTCAACCCTTGTGATGACGCGCATCACGGCGTCGTCCATCACGTTGCTGGGGAGCGCCCCAGCCTCGACGGGTTGTGGCGCCTTCTCGTTTTCCTTGTCGAGGAGGTTGATGGCAGAGGCGGCGCTTTGGTGGGTTGGCATGCATGGAAAAGGTGGATGTGCTATAGGCCGCACTTGTTGCCTTCGCGCTTCGCGTGCCGCCTAGTTTTATGTGCAATATCACTATGGTGGTGACAGGAAACCGGTGAGGAAATGGCGGAAAACGGTGGCATGTTCATAAACGCCATTAATTAATGGAAACTTAGCATAGAAGGATCATCGAGCTAGCATGATGCGTGCGGGCACATTGCTCGCCCAAGGCTATTATCCATATACTTGTGTGCCCAACAAAGCACACTATTCAGAGTAAAGAATATTGTTCTGTTTATCCTAGTAGAGTAGTGGCGGCAAGCGTCACAAGAAGTAGATGATGATCAGATGATCGTTCATCCTAGTTAATTATGCATGTAATAGTTTACTTTGGTGTGTGGAAATGTCATGTGTGTACTATCCACCTATGCAATTGGATGTTTACCATGTATCACACACATCTTGTTTACATGAAACATTTCTGTTCTCTTGGCTCAACACAAACAGTTTATCAGAATGAACTGTATGCCCTCCATTGCACACACCTTGATCTGGCTGAACCATTTATGTTGCCTTGCCTAATCAAAAACAGTTCATCCGAGTGAACCATATGTCGTATATCGCACACATCTTGATCTGGCTGACCGTTTATTTTGAGTTGCCTAATCACAAACAGTTCATCCGGGTGAACTGCGTGCCGTATCTCGCACACACCTTCATCTGGCTGCCCGTTTCTGTTGTTCTACCTCATCACAAACAGTTTATCAGAGTGAACTGTATGTCATATACCACACACGCCTTCATCTGGCAGCCCATTTCTATTGTTTTGCCTCATCATAAACAGTTCATTGAACTGAATCGTATGCCCCGCATCACACACACAACTAAAATCTGAACCATGATTGATGTACCCGCCATCGCAAACATTTTGCATCTTTTTAGATAGTTTTTTTACATCATCGTTTGCGATTAATGCATCGCACACAGTTTCGTCGAAGGGTCTGTGATTGTAGTGTTGAGTTAGCAGCATCCTGCAGTAGTGCATGTTCCATAAAAAGAATTGTGTGATACGTCTCAAATGTATCTATAATGTTTTTATTATTCCATGGTACTATAGTATCAATCTTGGATGTTTTACATGCAATTATATGTGATTTTATCTCATTTTTGGGACTAACCTATTAACCTAGTGCCCAATGTCAGTTGTTGTTTTTTTGCTTGTTTTTGGCTTTTTAGGAAATCAATATCAAATGAAGCCCAAACAGAGAAAAATCTTTGGATTCATTTTTTATGAACTAGAAGGAACCCACGAAGGTTCAAGAGAAGACCAGAAGAGCCAGGGGGCGCTCCCTGAGCTTGTAGGCCCCTCGTGGCACTCTTAACCTAATTTCGCCTGTATAAATTCCCAAATATTCCCAATATACTAGAGAGCCACCCGAAATGTTTTTTCCGCTGCCGCAAGCTTCTATTATTCCGTGATCCCATCTGGAGGCCTTTTTTGCTACTCTGTTGGAGGGGGAATCGATCACGGAGGGCTTCTACATCATCCTTGCTGCCTTCCGATGATGCGTGAGTAGTTCACCATAGACCTACGGGTCCATAACTAGTATCTAGATGGCTTCTTCTCTCTCTTTGATCTTCAATACAATGTTCTCCGTGATGTTCTTGGAGTTCAATCCAATGTAATCTTCTTTTGCAATCTGTTTGTTGGGATCTGATAAATTGTGGGTTTATGATATGAATATTTATGAGAAGTAATGGAGTCTTTCTGAACTTTATTATGCATGATTGTTATAGCTTTGTATTTCCCTCTAATCTATCCGTTTGGTTTGGCCAACTAGATTGATTTATCTTAAGTGGTAGAGGTGCTTTGTGATGGGTTCGATCTTGTGGTGCTCTATCCCAGTGATAGAAAGGGACAAGACATGTATTTGTATTGTTGCCATTAAGGGTAAAACGATGGGGTTTATTCATATTAGTTCAGTTTACTTTGTCTACATCATGCCATCTTGCATAAGGCATTACTCTATTTCATTAACTTAATACCCTAGATACATGACGGATAGCGGTCGATGAGTGGAGTAATAGTAGTAGATATAGGCAGGCGTTGGTTTACTTGTCTCAGAGTCATGCCTATATACATGACTATTTCCTTAAATATCGTGACAACTATGCGCTTTTATATCAACTGTCCACAATAATTTGTTCACACACCGTATGCTATGTGTTTGAGAGTGAAGCCTCTAGTGAATACTATGGCCCGCGGGTCTACTTTTATCATATATAAAATCCAAAATATCCTTAATGCAATTCTATTTATTTTCTTTTTTGTTTTTCAATTTACTATATCTATCTATCACTATGAGAATTAATCCTTGCAAGTAATGAGTTCAAGGGGATTGACAACCCTCTTGCCCGCGTTGGGTGCAAGTATTTGCTTTTGTGTGTGTAGGTGTTGTTCACGAGGGTTTGCGTGATTCTCCCACTGGATTGATACCTTGGTTCTCACTAAGGGAAATACTTATCTCTAATATGCTGCATCTCCTCTGCTCTTTAGAGAAAATCCCAACACGGCTCACAAGTAGCAGGAAGAATTTATGGCACTGTTGCTGGGGAGACATCATCAAAACCTATCAAGTACCGTCACACAAACTATCATCTACTTGCTCTAATTTTTTTGACTTTTTATTTGCCTTTGCCTCTCAATTTTATCGCCCCCACTTCTCATAAATTTACAAAAACACAAAAATATTTTTGTTTGCTTGCTTTGTCACTATGTCTAGTGTTACTATCCCTCCTCTCTATCCAGATCTTGAAGTTCTTTACTTCAAACAAAAACAAGGAGAGAATTTAAAAAGGTGATTGGTATAGAATAATGGGATCTTATTGTGTTTGCACTATAAAAAGGGATATAAAAATTTTGCTTCGAAACTTTTATGTGGGGCTTACTATGTCTAATAGACAATTTCTTGATTTTGCTACAAAGGGTAATTTTATTGAAAGTGACGCTAACGTTGCCTATGAAATAATAGAGGGATAGTAGGAACTCCACCTCCACAAAAAAGATTAAATTATACTCAAGGAGGAATCCAAATCTTGGAGAAACTAGGTGATATGCAAAAAAAAATTAGTAGAATTGCAAAAGTCTAATGAACCTCTTAAAAACATTAGTGGAAACCTCGATCGCATGAACTCCCTTCTTACCATTTGCAATAAGCGGCTAGATACTTTAGACAATAAAATGCCTCTGTCTCTGAGAATAATGGAAAATGCAAAGAACCTCCCGGCTTTGAGAAAAGCCCTACTAGGTTGGTTAAAACTAAGGATGACAATACTTGAAACTATGCATTACACCTAGCTAGGGCGTAAAACAATAGCGCTTGTTGGGAGGCAATCCAATAGTTATATTTTATTTTCCCTTTTCTTTTCTGTTTTTGAGTGTTCACACAATTATGCTACTGTTATAATTGTGTTTTTATGTTTAATTAGTGTTTGTGCCAACTAAAGCCTTTGGGATGATTTGGTTGATAGTTGACTTGATCTTGTGAAAAATAAAGAAAGCTTTGCGCCATGTGCTGGAATTTCCATGACTTACTGAAATGTGATAAAAATAATTTTACACATTATTGATGTACAAATTTCCCACATGTTCCTAATTTTTGAGATTTTTTAGAGTAACAGAAGTATTGTGTTTGTTCACATCATTATAGACTATTCTATTTTAGACAAATTTTGTTTTTGTTGCATAGTTTGCTTGTTTTAATGATGCTATGGATTATATTGGGGGTATAAGTCATGGAGAAGTTAGAATACATTATGTATCATGCCATAATAAAATATGAATGGTTTCATAACAGTACCTAAAGTTTATGATTTGCTTCTTATACTAACGGATCTCACGATCTTTCTGTTGAGTTTTGTGTGCTGAAGTTTTTAAGTTTTAGGTGAGATCACGATGGATGAAGGAATAAGGAGCCGCAAGACCCTAAGCTTGGGGATGCCCAAGGCACCCAATGTAATATTCAAGGAAGGCTACCACTTGTGAGTTGCGTTGGGATTTCCTCGAAGAGGAGAGGATGATGTAGTACAGTAGAGATAAGTATTTCCCTTGGTTAAGAACCAATGTTATCAATCTAGTAGGAGAACCATGCAATACCTCATGAACAATACCTACACACAAAATAACAAATACTTGCACCCAACGCAAACAAGGGGTTGTCAATCCCTTGGCGGTTAATTGCAAGGATCAAATCTCATAGTGATAGACAGATGAACAAAAACACAAAATAAAATAAAAGTAAATAAAGTGCAGCAAAGTATTTTTGGATTTTAATATATGATAAAGATAGACCTGGGGGGCATAGTTTTCACTAGAGGCTTCTCTCTTGAACATAGCATATGCTCGTTAAACAAATTATTGTTGGGCAATTAATAGAAAAGTGCATAGTTGTGACGATATCCAAGGCAATGATCATGTGTATAGGCATCACGTCCGAGACAAGTATACTGACTCCTGCCTGCATCTACTACTATTACTCCACACATCGACCACTATCCAGCATGCATCTAGAGTATTAAGTTCATAAAGAACGGAGTAACACCTTAAGCAAGATGACATGATGTAGACAAAGCAAACTCAATCAATATGAATAAACCCCATCTTTTTATCCTTAATGGCAATGATAAAAGATGTGTCATGTCCCTTTCTGTCATAGGGATTGATCAACGCAAGATCGAACCCATCGCGAAGCACCTCTCTCATTGCAAGATAAATCAATCTAGTTGGCCAAACCAAACGGATAGATCATAGAGAAATACAAAGTTATAACAATCATGCATAAAAGAGTTTAAAGAAGACTCAAATAATATTCATAGATAATCTGATCATAAACCCACAATTCATTGGATCCCAACAAACACACCGCAAAGAAGGATTACATCGAATAGATCTCCAAGAACATCGAGGAGAACATTGTATTGAAGATCAAAGAGATAGAAGAAGCCATCTAGCTACTAGCTATGGACCCATAGGTTTGTGGTAAACTACTCACACATCATCAGAAGGGAAGCAAGGTTGATGTATAGGCCCTCCGTGATTGATTCCCCCTCTAGCATAGTACCAAAAAAGTCTCCTAATGGGATCTTCAAAGAACAGAAACTTGTGGCGGTGCATAAAGTATTTGGGGTGGCTCCTTGATGTCCGGGGAATATTTGGGTATTTATAGAATCTGATTTAGGTCAGGAAGTGCCACGAGGGGCCCACAAGCCTAGGGGGCATGCCCCTCTGGGGCGCACCTGGTAGGCTTGTCACTGCCTCGTGGCACTTCAGGTCTTCTCCTGAAACTTATAGGGTCATTTCTGGTCCAGAAAAAATCGTCAAAAATTTTCATAGCGTTTGGACTCTGTTTGGTGCTGATTTTCTAAAAAGCCAAAAACAAGCAAAACAACAACAATTGGCACTGGGCACTAGGTTAATAGGTTAGTCCCAAAAATGATATATAATTATATAATAAACATCCAAGATTGGTACTATAATAGCATGGAACAATCAAAAATTATAGATACGTTGGAGACATGTCAACCAAGCTTAATTCCTTCTCGTCCTTGAGTAGGTAAATGATAAAAACAGAATTTTTTATGTGTAATGCTACCTATCATATTCATCATGTAATCTCTTTTATGGCATGAATATTAAGATCCAAATGTTTCAAAGAAATAGTCTATAATTTGGCATAAAGACGCCAATACTCAGGCGTACCAACAAACAATCATGCCCTTCAAAATATCAATGCTAAAGAATGTTATCCCTACAAAATCATATACACTTGTCATGCTCCATCTTCTTAACACAAAATATAAATCATGCACTACCCCGGTGTCAGCCAAGCAATTGGTTCACACTTTTAAACGTGCTTCAGCATTTTCAACTCTCACGCAATACATGAGCGCAAGCCATGGATATAGCACTACGGGTGGAATAGAGTACAGCGGTAGAGATAATATGGAGAAGACAAAAAAGGAGAAAGTCACACGTCGACGAGGCTAATCAACAGGCTATGGAGATGCCCATCAATTGATGTCAATGCAAGGGGTAGGGATTTCCATGCAACAGATGCACTAAGAGCTATAAGTGTATGAAAGCTCAAAAAAAGAAAACTAAGTGGGTGTGCATCCAACTTGCTAGCTCATGAAGACCTCGGGCATTTGAGGAAGCCCGTCATTGGAATATACAAGCCAAGTTCTACAATGAAATATTCCCACTAATTATATGAAAATTAAAGCATAGGAAATTCTCAATACGAAAAATATGGTGCTACTTTGAAGCACAAGTGTGGAAAGGATAGTAACATTACCCCTTCTATCTTTTTCTCTCACTTTTTTTCTTTCTCTTTTTTGGGCTCTTTTGGCTTCTTTTTTCTTGGGCAATTTTTGGCCTTCTTTTATTTCCTCACTCGGGACAATGCTCTAATAATGAATAATGATGATCATCACACTACTTACAAGTCAAAATTACAACTCAATACTAGAACAAAATATGACCCTATGTGAATGCCTGATGACCCACAAGTATAGGCGATCAATCATAGTCCTTTCGATAAGTAAGAGTGTCGAACCCAACGAGGAGCAGAAGGAAATGACAAGTGGTTTTCAGTAAGGTAATGTATGCAAGCACTGAAATTGTAAGTAGCGAGTAGTTTGATAGCAAGATAATTTTCTAACGAGCAAGTAATGATAATAGTAACAAAAGTGCAGCAAGGTAGCCCAATCCTTTCGAGGCAAAGGACAGGCCAAAACGGTCTCTTATGATAAGCAAAGTGTTCTTGAGGGTACACGGGAATTTCATCCAGTCACTTTCACCATGTTGGTTTGATTTGTGTTCGCTACTTTGATAATTTGATATGTGGGTGGATCGGTGCTTAGGTGTTGTTCTTACTTGAACAAACCTCCTACTTATGATTAATCCCCTCGCAAGCATCCGCAACTATGAGAAAAGTATTAAGAATAAATTCTAACCATAGAATTAAATTTTTGGATCCAATCGGTCCCTTACGGAATAGCGCATAAACTAGGGTTTAAGCTTCTGTCACTATCGCAACCCATCATCTAATAACTACTCCACAATGCATTCCCTTAGGCCCAAATATGGTGATGTGTCCTGTAGTCGACGTTCACATGACACGACTAAGGGAATCACAACATACATACCATCCAAATATCGAACACATATCAAATTCACATGATTACTTGCAACAAGATTTCTCCCGTGGCCTCAAGAACAAAAGTAACTACTCAAAAATGATAATCATGCTCAAGATCGTAGGGGTATTAAATAGCATATTGGATTTGAACATATAATCTTACACCAAATAAATCATATAGTAATCAACTACAAGATGTAATCAACACTACTAGTCACCCACAAGTACCAATCTATAGTTCTGGTACAAAGATTGAACACAAGAGATGAACTAGGGTTTGAGAGGAGATGGTGTTGTTGAAGATGTTGATGGAGATTGCCCTCCCCAAGATGGGAGAGTTGTTGGTGATGATGATGACGATGATTTCCCCCTCCGGGAGGGAAGTTCCCCGGCGGAAGCGCTCCGCTGGAGGGCAAAAGTGCTCCTGCCCAAGTTCCGCCTCGGGACGGTGGCACTTCCTCCCGAAAGTCCTCTCCTTATTTCTTCTAGGTAAAAATGAGTTATATACCAGAAGATGGGCACGGGAGGTGGGCTGGGCTGAGCACAACCCACCAGGGCGCGCCTGGGGCCTGGCGCGCCCTGGTGTCTTGTGCTTACCGGGTGGCCCCCCTCCGGTAGTTATTTGCTCCAACATTTATTATTTATTCCATAAAAATTCCTTGTGAAGTTTCAGCCCATTTGGAATTGTGCAGAATAGGTAGCCTGACGTAGCTTTTTCAGGTCCAGATTTCCAGCTGCCGAAATTCTCCCTCTTTGTGTGTACCTTGCAAATTATGAGAGAAAAGGCATTAGAATTACTCCAAAAAGCATTATTTTGCATAAAAACATTATAAATAATAGTAGGTAAATATGATGCAAAATGGACGTATCAACTCCCCCAAGCTTAGACCTCGCTTGTCCTCAAGCGAAAACCAAAATCGAAAAACATGTCCACATGCTTAGAGAGACATGTGTCAATAAAATGAAATACAGACATAGAAGCATTATGTGAATTATTATAACAGCAACAAACTTTAGCATAGAACTTTTATCATATACTTCTCATGAATAAGTAACAATTCATCACAACATCGAAGTATAAAGCATAAACTCTATTGGAAACCAACAAACTATGTTCTTAGTCAACTTTGCAACTACAATTCATCATCTCTTCAGGTAGGGTTGTGTATCGGAACCATTAGGCAAGTCCACATACTCAACCATCATATAGTCTTCTATGATTTCTAACACTCGCCACATACACATGAGCAAAACGTTTCAACCGGACACATAGAAAGATAGGGGCTTATAGTTCCGTCTCCCAACGTATTCACCTCAAGGGTGATGTCAACAATAATAACTCATGCTACCCATATCCAACTGGATATATGTGCCTAGATCTTTCCTCACCACATGATGCTTGCCAAATGAGAAAAATAAAATGGAATAGAGAGAAAAACTTTGAATCTTGCATGAAAGTAAATACATAAAAGTAAAAGATAGGCCCTTCATAGAGGGAAGTAGAGGTTACCATGCGCTTTTTGTTTGTATGCTCAATCCCTTAGTGCAAAAGAATGTCACGTTATATTGTCCCTTGTGATAGCAACCTTTATTATGCAGTCTGTCGCTTTTATTCTTTGCCATCACAAGTTCGTATAACGCTCAATTTTCTCTTACACTAAATGATCTAACACTTTTAGAAGCAAATTTTATTGCCTTATGCACTGATGACAACTTACTTGAAGGATCTTACTCAATCCTTAGGTAGGTATGGTGGACTCTTGAAAATAAGATTTGGGTTTAAGGGTTTTGGATGCACAAGTAGTATCTCTACTTGGTGCGGAATTTTTGGCTAGCAAAGATGGGGGCAAGCACCACATGTTGAAGGATCTATGACAATATAACTTCTATGTGGATATGAACAAACATAAATCATTAGGTTGTCTTCCTTGTCCAATGTCAACAGTTTTGGCATATAATATTTTGATGGGGGCTCACAATCACAAAAGATTTCCAAGATAGTATATTTGCATGTGAATCTTCTCTTCCCTTATTAATTCTTTCATGAATTGCATCATTAACCAATGCTATGTTTGTCAATCTCCAATAAAATTTTCTACTTATACTTTTCCTTATGTGGTGTCATTACTTACCATAATATTAGCATATGATCTTTTTCATTTATTTCCTTTCTTTTTATTGAACATGAAAGTAAAGAAAGAAAAACTCAAACTAAACTTTATTATATATCTCACACACGATTACAAAGATAGATCACTAAGCAAACTCTCGAAAAGAAATGATCGTACTAAACTTTTATTCATCTAAAGCAAAAGATAACTATGGATCGAACTAAGATAAGTAAAGGCAAAAGATAATGGAGGTGATACGATACCGGGGCACCTCCCCCAAGCTTGGCGCAAGCCAAGGGGAGTGCCCATACCTGATACTCAATTTTCTTTTGGTGATGAAGAAGGAGGTGATGGTGATGAAGTGGAGGGTTTGTCTTTCTTCCTTAGCTTACGCTTGAGGATGGAATTCTCCTCCTTTAAATCACCGATCTCCTGCTCGAGCTCCAATACCTTTTTGCATAAATCTTTCTTGTTTTCCTGCAAAAGACGATAGGGATAAACTGGATCTTAGGCTTCTTTGCTTTGTTGGGAAGACTTGACTTCTTAAATTCAACGTGCATATCCCCAGGTTGAGGCAAATGGGCTTCATCCTTGTCTGAGCTCGTCTCCTCCTCCCTTTTTGGCTCATAGTATTCTTCCTCCTCCGAAGTCCAGCTATAGTGCTCCACATCCCCATAAACCTTAGGGTTTACGATATAATCAGCAACATAGCTCTCACCCTCCGAGTCTTGGGATGACATATTTTCAGATCTGTCAGGAAAATAGCGAGAAAATACAATAGAAGATTTCTCTGCAATACGGTGGTCAATAGGTTCGGGGGGTATATAGATATTTTTTATCTTGGAAAACAAGCAAACGGAAGAAAAACGGAGTCCGGAAGGTACCCGAGGTGGGCACAACCCACCTGGGCGCACCGTGGTGTCTTGTGCCCACCAGGGTCACCTTCCTGGTAGTTTCTTATTTACCTAATTTTTTAAATATTCCAATACAGACAAAAAATATTTTTACAGATTTTTCGGAGTCCGTTTACTTACCGTATCACGTACCTCCTCTTTTTAATGATTCTGGAGTGTTCCGGAAGGTTTCTTTTATGTGCTCTTCCAGTGTCATAGTTTGGATAATATTGCTTTCAACACTAATGGGCGTACCTGAGATATAATGTTTTATTCGTTTCCCATTAACAACCTTCAGGTTAGTACCTTCGGCATTATTTATTTTGATGGCTCCAGATTGATAAACCTCCTCGATAACATAGGGTCCTTCCCATTTGGAGAGGAGTTTTCCCTCCAGATTGATAAACCTCCTCGATAACATAGGGTCCTTCCCATTTGGAGAGGAGTTTTCCTGCAAAGAATCTGAAACAAGAGTTGTACAAAAGAACATATTCTCCAACTTTGAACTCACGCTTTTGGATTCTTTTATTATGCCATCTTTTAACTTTTTCTTTAAATAACTTGGCATTTTCATAAGCTTGGGTTCTCCATTCATCTAGTGAGCTAATATCAAATAACCTCTTTTCACCGGCAAGTTTGAAATCATAGTTGAGTTCTTTAATTGCTCAATATGCTTTATGTTCTAACTCAAGAGGCAAATGACAAGCTTTTCCATAAACCATTTTATAAGGAGACATACCCATAGGATTTTTATATGTTGTTCTATAAGCCCAAAGTGCATCATCTAATTTCTTAGACCAATTCTTCCAGGACCTATTGATAGTATTTTGCAAAATTAGTTTTATTTCTCTATTGCTAAGTTCAACTTGACCACTAGACTAAGGATGATAGGGTGATGCAATTCTATGGTTAACATCATACTTGGCAAGAATTTTACGAAAAGCACCATGAATAAAGTGTGAACCACCATCAGTCATTAAATATCTAGGGACTCCAAACCTTGGGAAAATAACTTCCTTAAGCATTTTGATAGAGGTGTTGTGATAAGCACTACTAGTTGGAATAGCTTCTACCCACTTAGTAACATAATCAACAGCAACTAAAATATGTGTATACCCATTAGGGGAAGGAAAAGGTCCCATGTAATCAAAACCCCAAACATCAAATGGTTCAACAACAAGAGAATAAATCATAGGCATTTCTTGATGCTTACCAATATTACCTATTCTTTGACATTCATCACAAGATGAGACAAACTTACGAGCATCATTGAAGAGAGTTGGCCAGTAAAATCCATATTGTAATACCTTGTGAGCAGTTCTGTCTGCCGCATGATGTCCTCCATAAGCTTTGAAGTGACATTTCCATAGGATTTGTCCCTATTCATGCTCAGGTACACAACGTCTAATAATACCATCTACTCCTTTATAAAGATGTGGGCCATCCCAAAAGTAATGTCTTAAATCATAGAAGAATTTGTTTTTCTTTTGTTGATATGTAAAGCTAGGTAGTATGTATTTAGAAACAATATAATTAGCATAGTCAGCATACCAAGGTGTACTATTAGAAACATTTATTGCAGCTAATTGCTCATCAGGAAAACTATCATTAATAGGTTGTGGGCCATCAAGATTATTTTCAAGCCTAGAAAAGTTATCAGCCACGGGGTTCTCCGCTCCTTTTCTATCAGTGATATGCAAATCAAATTCTTATAGCAAGAGAACCCACCTATTGAGTCTAGGTTTGGCATCTTTCTTTTCCATAAGATATTTTATAGCAGCATGATCACTGTGAACAATAACTTTAGAATCAACAATGTAAGATCTAAATTTATCACAAGCAAATACCACTGCTAAGAATTCTTTTTCAGTAGTAGCATAATTTCGTTGAGCATTGTCTAGATTTTTACTAGCATAATGAATAACATCCAGTTTCTTATCAACTCTTTGTCCTAGAATAGCACTGAGGGAGTCCAGGATTATGGGGTCCTCGGGCGTCCGGGCTATGTGATATGGGCCGGACTAATGGGCCGTGGAGATACAAGATGGAAGACTTTCCCCGTGTCCGGATGGGACTCTCCTTGGCGTGGAAGGCAAGCTTAGCGTGCGGATTTGAAGATTCCTTTCTTTGTAAACCGATTCTGTACAAACCCTAGCCCCCTCTGGTATCTATATAAACCAGAGGGTTTAGTCCGTAGAGGCAATAATGATCATATAGGCTAGACATCTAGGGTTTAGCCATTATGATCTCATGGTAGATCAACTCTTGTAACCACTATAATCATCAAAGTCAATCAAGAAGGACATAGGGTATTACCTCCATCTGTAGCGACCTGACCCGAATGGATCACGTCTACTGTGCTACGGTGTCATCCCTGGATCAGTAATGCTGACACCACACAGTACATCGAGGTTTTATAGCAGAGTTGCAATCACACACTTATTACATCGATGGCTCAAAAAGAACTTATTACACTGAATATGGCTTAAGGCCATATAATAAAAATAACAGCGGAAGACTTGGAAGATAAATGGGTCCATCAACTCCAGCGGCATCACTGAGTATAGGGCCACGACCTAAATGCACCTCAATCGTCGTCTGAAGAGTCTGCAACATTAACGTTGCAGCCCGAAAACGGGTCAGCACATGGAATATGCTGGCAATGTAACACATAGAGAGCAATGGAATGAAACATCTATACTATATGCATATATGGCTGGTGGAAAACTCTATGGTTACAGTTTTGCATAAAGCCAATTTTTCCCTACTGCAAAGGAATAAATTTATTTAACTATCATGGTGGTTGTGAAACATTGAGAATGGTTGACAGCATTCTCAATCCCAATTAAAAGTAATTAAAACCCAATAACATTAATTAGAAGTAACATGTTGAGATTCACAATGATATTCAAGTACTAGATACTCAAGTTGTCCATAACCGGGGACACGGCTAATCATGATTAGTTTGTACACTCTGCAGAGGTTTGCGCACGTTTCCCCACAAGACTCGATTGCCTCCGTTTGGTTTCTCGCACGACATGGTGTTTGAGAAGACGGATGACCGAGACACAGTCTTTCAGAAGCGCTAGCACCTTACATGTGGGGTAAGACCGTACCACCTACAACCCCTACATCTGCTAGTCCACCCCGTAAGAGTTCGCACAACTTAGTCAACTATGCCAGAGCCCATAATGGCTTGTGGCTGCACACGGAAGTTTCTAGCATGAAAGATCTTATGATCCCTTTGAGCCTGGGTGGCGGTCCAAAAAAAACAGGCAAGTCCTGATAGACATCAGGTGCCTCAATCCACCCAGATGTGTGTTTAAAGTTGCCACCTTAGATAAACCTTTTAAAATTATCAACTCACATCTGTAATGGATATCACTCACCCAATCCACGTCTACTAGCATAGCATGGCATAATAAGAAAACGTAGAAGTAACTCCCAAAGGTTTCATAGTAATACAGGTAATAGGTACTACCTCATCTACTTCCCATCCCACAATTTAATTAGATCCTAATCATGCAATGTTTGAGGATTGATCTAATGCAATAAAACATGGGTTGTAGAAAAGGTATGATCAAAGTGTTACTTGCCTTGCTGATGATCCGCGAGTCCTAGGGTTTCGAAGTAACAAGCGGCGCAATACGGGTAATCTATCACAGACAAACAAGCACACAATAAGTACTCATCTAATGCACAGGTAAAACTCGAACAAGAGAACGAACCAGAAAGTTCAATTTAAGAACTCCGGTTGCAAAGAAAGAACGAACCGAACAAAGAAACGGAAAACAAACGACGGAAGAAAACAACTCGGTTCTAGCAAGTTGAAACTAGGTCAAATTTTTATCGTGGCAAAAGCTTGTTCAAGTTGATTAGACGGAACGGCGGTTTCGAGACGAAACTCCAGGAGCTTGAATCACCTGATTCCGATAAACGAGCGAAAAGAAAAGCTAGAAAGAAGATTGGATCTGAGATCGCAATCGCGGAATAAATCCGACGAAAAGAAAAAGAAGAACGGTTAAGCGAACGGACTTCGTTAACCTAGAAAAATCCGGTGATCACGTTCGTTAGGACGAATGGTCCGGCGAACGGTCCAAAGACAACTAGATCGGAGAAGAAAACGAATCCGATCTAGGGTTCCGGAGAAGAAAAACCGAACGAAAAACCGATCTAGAAAACCGGAATGGTTTAGAGAAGAAAAGAATCGGAACGATTAGAAGAAAATGATCCGAGAAAAAGAGACGCGGGGCAACCTCGGCGAGGTCTCCGGTGAGGGGCTCCGGCGGCGTGGGCGTGGGGCGGCGGCGGCAAGGTGCGGCGGCGGCGCGGGTGAGGCGGTGGCTTAGGGCGGCGTGCGGGTGAGGTGGTGTGGTGGCGCGGCGTGGGGTGGTGCGGCGGCGCGGCGTGGAGTGGCAAGGTGCGGTGTGGAGGAGAGGGGCTTTGATTTGATGTTTAGAGGGGGGGTGCTTGGGTATTTATATTGGGGAGGGGAGGGGTTTACTTGGGGTAGAGGGCAAGGAATTAGACTAGGAATAGGAAAGAATAAACGGAGTAGGACTAGGAATAACGAAACAAAGGAAAAAGGGGCAAGGGTTACCCTAGAATCCTAAAAGGATTCGTAGAGCAAGAGGCGGCGGCGCCGGCTCCCTGGCGCCTGGCGCTAGGCGCGCGGTGGCCTTCGGCCCGGCTGGGCCTTGGCCTGGCCGGCCTTGGTCTAGTTTTTTTTTTGCTTTTTTTTATAAATAGTTTCCGCGCGCAGAGAAAAAACAAACAAAAGAGATCTAAACGAACTCCGAAAAATCTAAAGTAAATTTTCCCCGACTCCTAAAAATGAGCCGAACAAAATGAACTTTTCTCCGGACCTAAAATGCAATTTTCGAAAATGCGCATTTTCCCTATCCAAATAAAATGCAAATAAAACTCCGGCAAACAAAAATTGATCTATTTATTAAATCTTCATTTTCCTAAATTTTGGGAAAGTCATATTATTCCCTCTCTCATATTTTGACACCGGAAAATTTATTGAAGATAAAACAAATAAATCAAACGATCCTCTTTTCAAAATTTGAGAAACTCTCAAATATGAAAATAACGAAATCTCCAACTCTCTCTGGAGGTCCTTGAGTTGCGTGAAATTTCTAGGATCGGCCAAGATGCAAGAAAATATGTTATGCATGATGATCTAGTGTATAACATTCCAAATTGAAAATTTGGGATGTTACAAACCTACCCCCCTTAAGATGAATCTCGCCCTCGAGATTCGGGTTGGCTAGAAAATTGGTGAGGGTGGTCTTTGAGCAAATCTTCTTCTCTCTCCCAGGTGGCTTCATCCTCTGAATGGTGGTTCCACTGAACTTTGCAAAACTTGATAACCTTGCTGTGGGTAACTCTGCTGGCATAATCGAGAATCTTGACTGGCTTCTCCTCATATGTTAAGTCGTCCTTCAACTGAATCGCTTCAAGCGGCACGGTATCTCTTAGCGGTATCTCCGCCATCTCGGCATGACATTTCTTCAACTGAGAAACATGAAATACATCATGAACTCCTGACAGTCCCTCTGGTAATTCCAACTTATACGCGACTTCTCCCATAGGTTTCAAGATCTTAAACGGTCCAACGAAACGTGGTGCTAATTTTCCCTTAACTCCAAAGCGCTTAACTCCTCGAAGTGGGGATACTCGAAGATAAACTCTGTCTCTGGTTTCATAAACGATCTCCTTGCGTTTAGAATCTGCGTAGCTCTTCTGCCTGGACTAGGCTACTTTGAGCCTATCGCGAATCAACTTAACTTTCCGTTCAGACTCCTTAATCAAATCTGGTCCAAAGAATTGTCAGTCTCCAACTTCGTTCCATGACAACGGTGTCCTGCACCTCCTTCCGTATAAAGCTTCGAAAGGTGCCATCTTCAAACTGGTTTGATAACTGTTGTTATAAGAAAACTCCGCATACGGCAAGTTATCGTCCCAACTAGATCCATAATCTAGTGCACAAGCTCTCAGCATATCTTCCAAAATCTGATTGACTCTCTCGGTCTGTCCATCTATCTGCGGGTGAAAAGCTGTGCTGAACTCTAGTCTGGTTCCCAAAGTTTCATGCAACTGATTCCAAAACTTTGAGGTAAATTGGGTTCCTCTATCTGATACGATACTCCTCGGAACTCCATGCAAACAAATGATTCTACTCATATATATCTTTGCCAACTTAGCACTGGTGTAAGTGGTCTTAACTGGAATGAAATGTGCTACCTTCGTCAAACGATCAACTACTACCCATATCGAGTCATACCCTGCTTTCGTCCTGGGTAGTCCTGTGATAAAATCCATGCCTATCTTATCCCACTTCCATTCGGGTATCGGCAATGGTTGTAACAATCCTGCTGGCTTCTGATGCTCTGCCTTTACTCTCTGACATACGTCACAAACTGCTACATATGCTGCAATATCCTTCTTCATTCCGGTCCACCAGAATGTTTCTTTCAAATCCAAATACATCTTGGTATTCCCTGGGTGAATCGAATACGGTGAATCATGTGCCTCCTGCAAAATCAACTTCCTGATCTCCGGGTCATTGGGCACATAAACACGGTCCTCAAACCATAGGGTATCGTGCTCATCCTCACGAAATCCCTTTGCTTTTCCTTTGCTAAGTTTCTCCTTTATAGCAGCAATCTCTTTGTCAGATTTCTGAGCTTCTCTGATCTTATCCATCAATGTTGATTGAATCTCCAATGCGGCTACATAGCCTCTCGGAACTATTTCCAAACATAGCTCACGAAGGTTTTCTGCTAACTCCTTGGGTATTTTCCCTGTCATTATCGTATTGACATGGCTCTTACGGCTCAATGCGTCAGCTACTACATTAGCTTTTCCGGGATGGTAATGCAATCTCATGTCATAATCCTTGATGAGCTCCAACCATCTCCTTTGTCTGAGGTTCAACTCCTTCTGCGTGAAAATGTACTTCAAACTCTTATGATCCGTGTACACCTCACAATGATTTCCAATGAGGAAATGTCTCCACGTCTTCAATGCATGCACTACGGCTGCTAACTCCAAATCATGCGTGGCATAATTCAACTCATGAGGCTTCAGTTGTCGTGAAGCATACGAAACAACTCTTCCTTCCTGCATAAGCACTGCTTCAAGTCCTCGACGTGAAGCGTCGCAATACACCTCATAATCCTTGGTCTGATCTGGCAATATCAACACGGGTGAGGTAACCAATCGTTTCTTCAACTCCTGAAAACTAGCCTCACACTCCTCAGTCCATTTGAACTTAGTATCCTTCTTCAACAACTCCGTCATAGGCTTCGCAATCTTTGAAAAATTCTCAATAAATCTCCGGTAGTATCCTGCGAGTCCAAGAAAACTCCGGATCTCTCCAACTGTTGTTGGTGCTTCCCATTCGGTTACGGTCTCAACCTTTGTGGGGTCAACTGCTATACCTTCTCCGGATATAACGTGTCCGAGGAATCCTACTTCCTTCAACCAAAACTCACATTTGCTAAATTTGGCATATAACTGATGTTCCCTTAGTTTCTCCAAAACCAAACGCAAATGTTCCTTATGTTCCTCTTCATTCTTTGAATAAATCAGGATGTCATCAATGAACACTACGACGAACTTATCCAAAAACTCCATAAATACCTTGTTCATCAGGTTCATAAAATAGGCAGGTGCGTTAGTCAATCCAAATGACATAACGGTATACTCATACAATCCGTATCTCGTGGTGAATGCTGTCTTAGGTATGTCCTGCTCTCGAATCTTCAATTGGTGGTACCCTAATCGCAAATCGATCTTGGAAAACACTTTAGCTCCTTGCAATCGATCAAACAGATCATTAATCATCGGCAGTGGGTACTTGTTCTTGATGGTTACTTCATTCAATCCCCGATAATCTACAACCATCCTTAATGATCCATCCTTCTTTTCCACTAGAAGTACGGGTGATCCCCAAGGTGAAGAACTTGGGCGAATGTAACCTTTATCCAATAACTCCTTAATCTGATTCTTAATTTCCACCAAATCCTTTGCTGGCATCCTATATGGTCGCTTCGATATTGGGCCTGTGCCTGGCAATAACTCAATCAAAAACTCAATGTCTCTATCCGGTGGCATGCCTGGCAATTCCTCAGGAAATACATCAGGAAAATCCTTTACCACTGGTACTTCTTCTTGCACAACTCCTGTTAGGCAATTTACTTGTGTCCTTTTTGGTACATGCCGGGATACATACTTGATCCTTCTCCCTTCTGGTGTAGTAAGCAAAATTGACTTACTAGCACACTCAATATTCCCTTCATACTTTGATAACCAATCCATGCCTAATATCACATCCAATCCTTGAGATTCCAATACTATTAGGTCTGAGGGAAAAACATAGTTACCAATCCTTAATGGTAACCGATCACACCATCGTGTAGCCATAAACTCTGCTCCTGGTGAGCTTACTAACATGGGTGACCTAAGGGCTTGGGTTGGCAGGTTATACTTATCCACGAATCCCCTTGATATGTATGAATGCGATGCACCAGTGTCAAAAAGAACGAGTGCAGTAAATGACTTAACCAAAAACTTAACGATTACTGCATCGGGTTGATCTTCAACCTCCTCCACATTAACGTGGTTCACTTGTCCCCTATGGAAAGGGTTCGGCTTCTTCCCAGAGCTTCCATTGCCATTTCCATTCTGGCCTTCAGGACATTCATTGGCATAATGTCCGGTCTTCGAACACTTGAAACAGGTGACTTGGCTCAGGTCTCTCTTGGTTGGGGTCGATGGGATGGTGCGGTTCTGTCCATTGCTTCCTCCATTCCCATTACCATTCTTGTGGCCATTATGGTTGTGCGTGCTACCTCCTCCATGGGTATGCTGAAACTGAAATCCCGATTTAGGGGTAAAACGGGGCTTCTGCTGGGCTCCAGAGTTATACTTCCCCTGTCCATACTTCCTCTTACGGTTCTCCATCTGCTGTTGCTTCCCTTCAATCATGATGGCACGATCTACCAACTCCTGGTAGTTGTTGAAACTTGCTACCATCAACTTCATGCTTAGTTCATCATTCAGTCCTTCCAGAAACTTCTCCTGCTTAGCTGCATCCGTAGCAACGTCATCTGGGGCATAACGGGCTAGCTTACTAAACTCCTCCACATACTGGCCAACAGTCCTTCCTCCTTGGCGTAAGTTGCGAAACTCACGCTTCTTTATGGCCATAGCTCCTGCTGAAACATGGGCAGTGCGGAAAGCTTGCTGAAACTGATCCCATGTGACAGTGTCAACTGGGTAAGTGGCTGTGAAATTCTCCCACCATGCTGCCGCGGGTCCGTCTAGCTGGTGAGTGGCAAACTTCACTTTCTCACCATCTGTGCATCCTGCAGTGGTCAACTCCCTTCCTATCTTGCGGAGCCAATCATCTGCTACTATCGGCTCGGTGCTACTGGAAAACACCGGCGGATTCAGCCTAAGAAAACGGGCTAAGTGGTCAACAGGTGGTGGTGGTGGTGGTGGGTTGTTGTTGTTGTTCTGTTGGTTCTGAACTAACATCTGCATCAATTGATTCTGCTGCTGGATCAACTGAGTGAGCTCCGGTGGAAATCCATTGTCATGTCTTGGAGGCATCTGAGGGTTTAGAAAAGACGAGAATTAAGAATAGAGGGGTCTAAAGAGAAAACACTACCCATATGCACATGAGCAAATGCACACAAAATCACTTCAATCAATCAAACAAGGGCTTACAAACGGTAACGGTCTAACTATCGCAAAAGTGCTCGATATTGTGTTTTACATGGGGGAATACTACTACTATCTGGTGGTCATCTAGAAATTTGAACCGGTGGAAGACTCCATGATATCTGCTCCAGCTTCGTCTTCAAAGTCGGGTTCACTTGGATCCGAATCGGTGTCGTCGATGATGATGTAGTTGTCCGGACATGCGACGTACTCGTCTTCTCCTTGGTTGCTAACTTCCTCTTGAGTTCTTCAATCTCCTGCTTAAGATCGCATTGTGTTTGCTAGAGCTACGATCTCGTCCATGTAGTCCTTGCGTGTAGACTTCAGTTCTCCTTCTAGCTCGATGATCCTTGCCTCGCATTCTTCAACTCTATCATATCATTGCACATCTGGTTCTCGTGGCGTCGAATGTGCTGGTTTAACTCCTGGATGAATGCTGCAATGGATCTATCCTTCTTGGTGCTGACTAACTCCCATTGTTCATCCGGCGTCCGCAAATCTGGTAGATAGTGTCCTTGAGGTCTTCTTGATAAACTTCTCCAATGCGTCCAATGCGCCCTATGGTGATATGGGCTGCCATGCTCCTTCCCAGACTCCAGGTTGGTGCATTGAAAACACTATCTATGGGCTTCGTGATTGGCGCGAATGTCCTTCCCGGAACGTGAGCTTGAATCTTCCAGCGCTCCTCTTCAGGCAGAGTGGCGTTGAAGGTTCCTGTGAAGCTTGGTAATCCAATGTTCAGGTACTTGGTGACTTCCTTCAAGTGAAATCCAAATGGTGTGCCTTCATCCGGTTGAGCGTACTTAATCTTCACGTTCGTCATCCTAATAGAGTAGAAAAGATGAGGAGTTAGAAAATGAGGAGAGAATAGTGATCTATGGCTTTAACTTAGTGGTCGTGTCCTACAGTCAGCGTGTGCTCTGATACCATCTCTGTAGCGACCTGACCCGAATGGATCACGTCTACTGTGCTACGGTGTCATCCCTGGATCAGTAATGCTGACACCACACAGTACATCGAGGTTTTATAGCAGAGTTGCAATCACACACTTATTACATCGATGGCTCAAAAAGAACTTATTACACTGAATATGGCTTAAGGCCATATAATAAAAATAACAGCGGAAGACTTGGAAGATAAATGGGTCCATCAACTCCAGTGGCATCACTGAGTATAGGGCCACGACCTAAACGCACCTCAATCGTCGTCTGAAGAGTCTGCAACATTAACGTTGCAGCCCGAAAATGGGTCAGCACATGGAATATGCTGGCAATGTAACACATAGAGAGCAATGGAATGAAACATCTATACTATATGCATATATGGCTGGTGGAAAACTCTATGGTTACAGTTTTGCATAAAGCCAATTTTTCCCTACTGCAAAGGAATAAATTTATTTAACTATCATGGTGGTTGTGAAACATTGAGAATGGTTGACAGCATTCTCAATCCCAATTAAAAATAATTAAAACCCAACAACATTAATTAGAAGTAACATGTTGAGATTCACAATGATATTCAAGTACTAGATACTCAAGTTGTCCATAACCGGGGACACGGCTAATCATGATTAGTTTGTACACTCTGCAGAGGTTTGCGCACTTTTCCCCACAAGACTCGATCGCCTCCGTTTGGTTTCTCGCACTACATGGTGTTTGAGAAGACGGATGACCGAGACACAGTCTTTCAGAAGCGCTAGTACCTTACATGTGGGGTAGACCGTACCACCTACAACCCCTACATCTGCTAGTCCACCCCGTAAGAGTTCGCACAACTTAGTCAACTATGCCAGAGCCCATAATGGCTTGTGGCTGCACACGGAAGTTTCTAGCATGAAAGATCTTATGATCCCTTTGAGCCTGGGTGGCGGTCCAAAAAAAAACAGGCAAGTCCTGATAGACATCAGGTGCCTCAATCCACCCAGATGTGTGTTTAAGTTGCCACCTTAGATAAACCTTTTAAAATTATCAACTCACATCTGTAATGGATATCACTCACCCAATCCACGTCTACTAGCATAGCATGGCATAATAAGCAAATGTAGAAGTAACTCCCAAGGGTTTCATAGTAATACAGGTAATAGGTACTACCTCATCTACTTCCCATCCCACAATTTAATTAGATCCTAATCATGCAATGTTTGAGGATTGATCTAATGCAATAAAACATGGGTTGTAGAAAAGGTATGATCAAAGTGTTACTTGCCTTGCTGATGATCCGCGAGTCCTAGGGTTTCGAAGTAACAAGCGGCACAATCCGGGTAATCTATCGCAGACAAACAAGCACACAATAAGTACTCATCTAATGCACAGGTAAAACTCGAACAAGAGAACGAACCAGAAAGTTCAATTTAAGAACTCTAGTTGCAAAGAAAGAACGAACCGAACAAAGAAACGGAAAACAAACAGCGGAAGAAAACAACTCGGTTCTAGCAAGTTGAAACTAGGTCAAATTTTTATCGTGGCAAAAGCTTGTTCAAGTTGATTAGACGGAACGGCGGTTTCGAGATGAAACTCCAGGCGCTTGAATCACCTGATTCCGATAAACGAGCGAAAAGAAAAGCTAGAAAGAAGATCGGATCTGAGATCGCGATCGCGGAATAAATCCGACGAAAAGAAAAAGAAGAACGGTTAAACGAACGGACGTCGTTAACCTAGAAAAATCCGGTGATCACGTTCGTTAGGACGAACGGTCCGGCGAACGGTCCAAAGACAACTAGATCGGAGAAGAAAATGAATCCGATCTAGGGTTTCGGAGAAGAAAAACCGAACGAAAAACCGATCTAGAAAACCGGAACGGTTTAGAGAAGAAAAGAATCGGAACGATTAGAAGAAAACGATCCGAGAAAAAGAGACGCGGGGCAACCTCGGCGAGGTCTCCGGTGAGGGGCTCCGGCGGCGTGGGCGTGGGGCGGCGGCGGCAAGGTGCGGCGGCAGCGCGGGTGAGGCGGTGGCTTAGGGCGGCGTGCGGGTGAGGTGGTGTGGTGGTGTGGTGGCGCGGCGTGGGGTGGTGCGGCGGCGCGGCGTGGAGTGGCAAGGTGCGGTGTGGAGGAGAGGGGCTTTGATTTGATGTTTAGAGGGGGGGTGCTTGGGTATTTATATTGGGGAGGGGAGGGGTTTACTTGGGGTAGAGGGCAAGGAATTAGACTAGGAATAGGAAAGAATA